>NC_134701.1:77815501-77973001 GCF_043290135.1 Rhipicephalus microplus
CCACCCCTGCGTCCGTTCATGCGTTCATCCATGCATCTGTCTATGTGTCCGTTCGTCCATCTATTCAACACTCCAAGTACCACCATCTTTCATCTTTTCATCATATATTCCCCATATAGAAGCACCGCCATCCATCGGACATTCCAAGGACTAAACGAGAGGTGGCACACGCACACTTTCTTACGGCTTGCGCTTCGGGTCCACTTCCCACCTTTAACCACTTCGAGTTCATGGTATATACTAGTTCACTGTATTCATGGCACTGCGGCCGAACGCTCGCTAAATTTTTCGAAAACCAAGGAGGTTACGCCCAGCGAGTATGACGTAGCAAACTTTTTCACTCAGATAGTGCTCAATTTACATGCCAATGGCTGCTAATGGGAATTGAGAGGCGGAGAATTTCGCTTTTACTTTCTTACGGCTTGCGCTTCGTATCTACTTCCCATTTTTAACCACCTCGAGTTCATTCATGGTATATACAAGTTCGTTGTATTCATGGCACTGCGGCTCAACACTCGCTAAACCTTTCTAAAGCTAAGGAGGTTACACCCAGCTAGTATAACGTAGCAACCCTTTCTTCTCAGCTAGTGCTCAATGTACATGCCAATGGCTGCTAATGAAGATCGCAGCCTGCGCGTTAACTAAAAGCCGAATGCTCCTGTGTCTCATTCCCCATTAGCAGCCATTGACATGTACATTGAGCACTATTTTTTATTGTTCAACAACGCACAGAAGAAGTCTCTAACCGGCGCCACCTTGGAGGTCAAAATGTTATACTTGTTACATACTACGGGGGACGAACGGGTGCCGCTATAAGAAGTTTCGCCCCTAATAACGCTGGTCAACAAAGCAACGCCGCCCGCGTACACTGGGGCTGGGCTGGTTCAGGCACGTCATGCGCACGTCACCTCTTGGTCAGATGCCGGAGAGTGTGGGGAAGAGATTTGGCTTGAGAATGCTACGTGGAGAAGCAGCAAGGGTTTCAAGCTCGCCTCCTCTCTCACTCCGCGCTGCTTCAAAAAACCTGTTTTCCCGCTCGTAATGAACCAATTTGAAAAATGTTTGTGGCAAAACGTTCCTCATCAGACACCCAACAACTTCCACTGTCTAACTATAATTTGCTACGGGGCCAGGTGAGTGGCCCTTTAAGTACAGCGACATAAAGCCAGATATGTTTCAATTGTGGTTTATTGTCATTTTGCCTGGGTCGCATGGGTAGTCATCCAACTGCGGGAGCATTGGTGGTCAAGGAAGAGACAGGAGGGAAAGGAAAAGCAGGGATGTTAACCAGTCTGTAGCGACCGGTATGCTACCATACACTGGGGATAGGGATAAAGTAATTTCAACGATGGAAAAAGAGAGACGGGAAGAGCACTCACACACGTTGGGCTCACAAGTGCTGATGACTTGGAACATGTTGACGCGCACTAACTGACGAAAGTACGAAAGGACGCGGTTTTAGTCAGCTAGAAATGCACTGAATGCTGGATGCTTCCTTCTTTTCTTAAAAATGATGGTGATCGTTAGCCATATTTCTACTCGATCGATTCATGTACTGGGCGTAAGCCACCCAGTACTCTGAGAGCGCTTCTAGCAGACGCTGTCCCCATGTCTAACAAGATCTCCCGGATGGGATCCATGAGAGAACGAAGCATTGTTCTGACTTTGCCAATTTTCTTACGTGTGTCATCAGCGGTTGGTGGTTAGCGGATGACATGGAATAGGCCATTCCTCTGAAGCGATAGTCCTCTCCGCAGTCATCTTTGAATTTGTCGGTCCTGTTGCGGCTTTACTTAATGGTGCAGCAGTAGATGTGGTGCTGTCGTTTAGAGCTTGCGCAGTCTTTGAGGTCGAACGATGGCACCAACGCCGCTGCCGACGACACACTGCTTTGCTAGCATCCCTGTGGGTCGAATTGTCTGTGAGTATTTGCTTAAGCACCGCTCGCTCTTTCCTAATTCGAGGGCAGTCTTTTGATGAGGCGGTGTGTTAGCCGCAATAGCGTTACCCCATTTAAGAAATGTGTATTGACATGCATCTTCCGAGTGGGGTCTGTGCACCGGGGGCGCGGTAGCGAGTTCGGGAACACGCCCTTGACATGACCTAGTTTGAAGAACTGGTGACACTGAAGTGACTTTTCACAAAAGGCAGAACAGGATGTCGAAAGTGTCTGACTTTGACATGGGTTGGTGTGCAGTCACCTTTGAAGACCAATTTCATACAGCGTGACTTACCAAGGCATTGTAACTGAGCGATTACAGTACCCTCATTTGCTGGTTTAATAAAGGTAGGCAAGCCAGCGTCGGTAATCGCAATGGCGCCGTCGTATAACACACCGGCTATGTATGCATTGCCAATCGATGTAAAGGGGCGCACTTTGATGCCGCCTAGCTCAATCACTTGTTTGAGTGGTCCAAGTGCATTCACGTGGAATACGTCTATGGCGCGTATAATTTGTCTCGTATTTACTCAGATTTACTTGATTTCATTAGGCACCACACGTTCCAAAATAGCGGCGAGTGCCTGCCTGTTCAGCAGTCGCACGTTTCCTGAAGACTCTTCTGGCACGAAGACGATGACGTGTGGCCAGCGTTTATGCCTTTACTTCATAGTCGCTGTACTCGCAGAGGTGGACGAGGCTGCGTTGATGATCTTCCTCTTCACCCTCTTGCTCTGGGCCGGAAGGAAATTATCGTCAGATGAGTCATCTTCCGACGCGGCTGAGTACAGCTCTGTGTCCTCACTGTCACTGAGTGAGGTTCCTCTTTTCCTCAGGGTAGTCGGCCGAGATGACTGCTGGCCAGGCGGTCTTCCGGAAGGCCCCGCATCCATGGCCTCATGAGTGGAGCCGAGGCACCAGAAAAAACTGGAGGTTTCACCAAAACAATCGGAGGGCACAAAGAGAAGCGCTTGGAAAACCGAACATTTCGTCGTCGTTCTTTTTCTAGGTGGTCAAAGTCACGAAGAGACCAATGATCTGGCACCGTCGCATTGTGGCAGCCAAAGTTTCAGTCATACTCCCACGCACGGTATATCGTCGACCAACTTAGCATCTTGATGGTTTTTAGCTCAACCCCGTTTGTGTTCTGTAGCGATGACAAATTTTGGTAAACGTCCGCTCTTACATTTTGCAGCTGCTCTTTCAACCAAAGCTATTAAAAGACCGGAACGGAAGCGGGATATAGCGTGATTACGTAAGGGACGGCCCGAGTAGGTTGCACATGCTATGACGAAAAGTGGGTTTATATCAGCCTGTTTCCTCAAGAAATAAACAATTGCAAATGAGTGCCCATCCCGTTTGGGTGTTTTCTTTGTTTGTGTGGTTGTCATTTTAGCACAAAATTGACTAATATTTAATGCAAACACGCACCAACTATCCCAACAGCGAGTTCTACTAGATATGAATGCCGCTACTTCACATGTAAACAGCAATGGCACGTGCAGCCGCCTTAGAACTGTGAAAAAAGCAGTGTTATACAGTGTCTCAGAGGAGGCACTTTCAATATATTTCTTGGTAAATAAAGGGCTTGATAAGCATAGGACCTTTTTTCTGTGTTCATGACATGCTGTTAGGGTGATTTCATGCCGAATGCCCAGCCATTTTGGCGACCATCTCAAATGCATTCGAAATATATTGTGCTGATTACCTGTATTGAAAGCAGTGAAACGGTAGGATATTTTGCAGAGAAAAAAATCTTTGGTCACGTGGTTGCCTTCGGAACTTTCCGGAATGTCGTTTGGGTGTTGTTTGTGAAAAAATTTATTTTAAAAGTACGTTCTACACCAAACACGGTCCATATGTTGAGTAAAGGTTCTTGTGTAAGGTGTTTGAAGCTCAGTAATATTATTGCAATAATACTGGCACATATGCTTCTAAGAATTTATCGAAAATGTGTTATGTTTGCAATTTTTTATTGCAATACTGCAATTCGTATGAATATCTGAGTAGTGAATACTTGCTCCACGCAAGGTATATTTTGAGAAAAAAATATATTGGAGACCTCTCAAGCTGATAAACTTTATGAGAAAAAGTCATAAATTCTACAAAATCATAATTTTTGTCCATATTGAGGTGCGATTTACGTCATGTGGTGGCTCAACTAAAAATTACCTTTACACATAAATTGAAAGCAAGTAAACAGTTCTTTTCATATACCATCATTACATTTTTTTTTGTTTTAACGAACAAAATATTTTTTTAGCATTCCCATTAGCGCCTATCTTCCCATTTGGTCATACGACAGCTGCCGCTTTGAAACTCCCTATTTTCATCAATGGGAAAGTTCAAAACTTATTTTCTTCCTTAAAACAAAAATATGTAATGATAACAATTGGCATATAAAAATACCTTTTTTTTCCTTTTGATTTAGGTTTGAAGATCATATTTATTTGGACCACTCGACACTGCAAATCGCGTCTCAATATAGACGAAAATGACGATTCTGCGAAATTTATAATTTTTTCATGTAATGTTTAGCAGATATTATTTCCTCAAAATATACCTTTTGTGTAGTTAGTATTCATTACTCAGACATTCATAGAAAGTGCAGTATTACAATAGAAAAAACTGCAAATATAACACATTTTGGCTAAGTTCTTGAAGGCGTAATAGACGAAGAAAGTGCTTAACAGCGCAAACGACAACGAGGAAAAGAAGAGATGAGAACAGAGCCCTAAACAAACAACCAAAGTTTACTGCAAACCAACTGCAATATATAGAAAACAGAATCTGTGCATAACTACGCACCATAAGCAGAATTGCACATACATGCACCATAGGCCTACCTTATCAACAACCGGTCATACAAGTGGACCCCAGATAACTAACTTCACAGCACTTAAGAAAAATTGATGTACGCTAACACAGGAAGCACCAAGTTTTTCAATATAGAAGGCTTCACTAATCTCGTGCTCGCGCCGATTTTTATATTCCCCGTGGTCAAACAGTTGTCAAGAATTGGCTGACAACAAGACTTATTACAATGTTCTGCCAAGTGGCTGGGAAGGAAACCTTTTAGAAAGTTAGTGTGCTCCCTCAACCAATCATTCATGCATCGCCCTGTTTGGCCAATGTCCACAAGTAAATTATATCTTGTAGAAAATTGCTAAAACACATTCAACATGGCACATAGCGTGTTTCTTAGTGCCTGCTTCTTTCTTAGGTCCTTCACTGTTGTCCCTGCGACATAGGCCAGCGAGCTTGTCGCGTGCGCAGAACACAACTCTTACACTATTTTGTAGCATTAGCTACACAGGCCTCGCTGAGCCAATTTCGCGTGGCACTGGTCTGCGCATGCGCAATGATACTCCGCCGCCGGTGTGCGCGCAAGTGGATGCGCTGCGCAGGCGATCAGTGGTGTCACGCACCGAAACCGGCACCTTTTCCAGCGACCTTCTTTAGCCTATGGGAAACTTCGTGTACATAGGGAATAACAGCCTTGCTAGAATGGGGCTTGTTGAGTTAGCTGTTGCTTTGTGTCTTATCAGGCAATCTTAGTGACGTTAGGAGAGCCTCGGCAATACAAGTTAGCTGGGGATTAGAAAAGCCTGCTTGTTGAAGGCGGTGAACTTAGAGCGAGAAACTGCACTCTATCTGGCGGTGACAAGAGCCAGTTAGAATTGCCTTTAGACAGGAAAAAGCGGTGTTTAACTTGACTAGCTTAGAATGGGTGGACGTAAAAAGAAGGTTTTTTCTTGAGCAAGGTTTGTACCGCCAATATACATGGTGAACCAAAAAAAAGCTTTTCCGAGTCTAGACGTCGTAACTTGTCGTCATGAATTAAACTCCAACTTAAATTTCAGTTGCTTCATTTCACGCCGAAAAACGTTAAATATCTCACCGGCGCAGATGTGTGCATTGGCTCATGTTTAGCACCAGTTCTTTATGACCTCTTACTCACGCGGTATGAAAGAAGTCTCATGGCTAACTTTGATCACACGAGTAGAGTCAAAGTATTCCGCTACGTTGACGACTTTTTAGTGTTTTACCACATCGATCAATCTGACCCTCGGGGAACCACCGATGAGATATTTAACGTTTTCGGGCGTGAAATGAAAAAACTAGAAATAACGTCGGAGTTTATTTCTGACGACAACATACGATGTCTAGAATCAGAAATGCTTTTTTTGTTGATCATGTATATTGGCGGTACGAACCATGCTCAAGAAAGAACCTGCTTTTTACGTCCGCCCATTCTAAGCTAGTCAAGTGAAGCATCGCTTTTTCCTGCTTAAAGGCAATTCTAACTGGCCACCGCCAGATAGAGTGCAGTTTCTCGCTCCAAATTTACCGCCTTCCACAAGCAGGCTTTTCTAATCCCGAGCTAACTTCCATTGCCAAGACTCTCCTAACGTCACTAAAAGTGGCTGATAAAAGACAAAGCAACAGCTAACTCAACAAGCCTCATTCTAGCAAGGCTGTTATTCTCTACGTACACGAAGTTTCCCAAAGCCTAAAGAAGGTCACTGGCAAAATAGGTGTAAAAGTTGTGTTCTGCGAACGCGATAAACTGGCTGGGCTATGTCGCAGAGTCAACAGCGAAGGATCTAAGAAAGAAGCATGCACTAAGAAACACGCTACGTGCCATTTTGAATGCGCTTTAGGGATTCTCTACAAGATACTTTTTACTTTTGGGCACGGTTACATTGGCTAAACAGGGCGACGCATAAATGATCGGTTGAGGGAGCACGCTAACTCTCTAAAAGTCTCTTCCTAGCCACTTGGCAGACCATTGTAATAAGTCTTGTTGTCAGCCAATTCTTGAAAAGTGTTTGATTATGGGGGGATATGAAAATCGGCGTGATCACGAGATTACCTAGTGAAGCCTTCCACATTCAACAACTTGTGCTTACTGTGTTAGCGTACCCTCAATTTTTCTTAACTGCTGTGAAGTTAGTTATCTGGGGTCCACTTATATGACCGGTTGTTGATAAGGTAGGCTGTATGGTGCATGTATGTGCGATTTTGCTTATGGTACGTCGTTATGCGCAGATTATGTTTTCTAAATATTGCAGTTGGTTTGCAATAAACTTTGGTTGTTTGTTCAGGGCTCGGCTCGTCTCTTCTTTCCCTTCTTGTCGTTTGCGCTGTTAAGCACTTTCTTTGTCTACCATAGAGCACCAACCTGCCGTATCGAGCACTTTGTTAGTCTTGGAGGCGTATGTGCTAGTGAAATTGCACTAATATTACTGTGCTTCAAACACTTTACACACGAACTTGTACTTAACATGTAAACTAATTTTGGTATAGAAGCAAGGAGCAGTACTTTTAAAATAAAATTTGCACAAACAAGATTAAAACGACACTCCGGTAAGTTCATAAGGCAACTACGTGACCAAAAATTTTTTTCTTTCAGAAATACTTTACTGTTTTACTGTTTTCAATGCAGTGAATCATCACAATTTTTTCGAATACATTTGAGAAGGTCGCTATATTAGCTGGGATGTTTGGCGTGGAATGACCCATTAGTGAATCATCATTTTAAGCTGGAGACATCTAGGCCATCTGCAGTTTATCATACATCTCTAACATTATGCATTGTACACAGTTTTCTACACGCACTGCTGTTAATCTGATGGCAAACTGATACTCATATTGGAAAAATAAATAGGTATATAGGACGCATAGCTTGAGATGAAGCCTTCCCATCAGAGGAATGTTCCTAAAATGTACACGATAATTGGTGCACCCTATGAGTAGCATCCACCACTGCTGCAAACCTTTGAGTGAGGTCGTAAGCCGGGAACAGCTGCTTTCATGTTGTGATGAAGAATGCACTGCATCGTCAGCACCCAGTCCATCGTAGAAGACGTAGTGTGCTTTCCTTTCAACATTCTGCATGTAAGAGATGCACAACATTCAACTAAGCATTTAAAAAATACTGGGAACAATCAGAACCTCATTATGATGTGTCATATAATAAAAAGTTCCAGCTTCCCCACTTTCAGCTTTACCATTATTCACTTTTACGTGTAAAAGCATCTGTGCATATTAGTGTACGAATGCAAGTGCCATGTTTGAGTCTACACCATGGTGGTGGTGAAAAAGTGCTTCTCTCTTGAATCATGCACCTACCAAGAAGTTTCAAATATACTGGCATGCTCAAATTTCAGCGTTTTTACCAAGTTTTCTTGCTTAGCTAGAATACCCTAACCAATAGGCCACTACAATGGGTGACACAAAAAATTATATAAACCCATTCAGACAGAAGAGTAGCAATATTTATCAGTTACTTTGAAGGATCGTTTTGTAGACAGGTACACATCACAGATGTACAATCTACTGTGTGAAACTAGTGTAAAACATTGAGCAAGCCCCAATCTGAAAAGATCAACTGCACTTATTAAATGACAACTGCCGCTGGAAACACCACTGTGTATTTGTGGAAGCTCACCTCTAAATTTCTTCTTCAGTTACATAAATTTGGTGTACTGGATAATTTTATAATATGTCTTTCACAGGTTGCTTATTGGTCAACAAAATGATTACTTTAGGCCTTGAGTAAAACTGACTACTGTCAAAAATCAATAAGACCTGCTAATCTTATTATTCGAGTGCATGCGTAAGTAGCTCATTCGCCGTTGAATTTTTTTTAATTCATAAAAACAATCATGCAACAGATAATGCATCACAAGTAAGTTAAACATATGCTCAATAAGCTCTGAACTGCTGGACTATAAATATGTATAATTAAAAAAAATGCACGACTTATTGGAGAAGTAGCTAACACGAATATATGCATGGAGGGCTTATTAGTTGGATCAGTGTGTTTGCATTCGTAAGGATGAAACCTGCACAGACAAAATGCATGAAACAGACAAGAACTGTTAGGTCTGTTTGCTTTCATTTACAGCCACCTGTGTCGCCATGGTCATTTCGTTTTTCGCGAGCGTGTTCTTTAGTGGCTAACTATGCCTACACCATTATCATCTGTGCTGTATAAGCTTAACTGAAAGTTTTGTGTGGGTATTTGTTTGTACACTTTGGCTAAGCTTTCATATGTAACCACAGCACCAAAACCCTACACCAAAATATACAGAAATATTCCATGTGCCGCACTACAACGGTGCAAAAATGCAAAAAGATGTGTGCAATTGAGTGTGGCTGTTCAATCCTTTATTAAAACACATCAATATTTCTATATCCAGATTATCTACAATATACTAGTATATATATAAACAAACCTAACAAGGCATAAAAAGCGCAAATCGCTGACCAAACAAGGCACATCTAAAGTATTTGGTTAGCTGCGAGATTTTTAACAAAACACATCTCACGCCGCTGCAAAGCGCTGGCATGAAGAGGTACTGATACAAATTTTATGTATTTTTGAACTGTTGCTTTAAATGGCGTATTTACTCGCATTAAAAATGCACCCCTATCTTCAGTCATTGAAATCTAGATTTTTTTTTCTCCCGCGTAATAAACGCGCCCTATTTGTCCACTGCAGTCCCACTAACTGACAACTGGCGCCTCCTTTACCGTTGGTCTGCTTCGTTTTTTTATTATGATTATTATTATGCCATTTCTTTCGCCCACCTCGGCTTGCTCACCCCCCCCCCCCCCTCCTTTTTTTTTCTCACCCGCTGCCGCACGCCGTAAGGTCTATCTGCCCGTGGCACATCCCCCCCCCCCCCCCCGTTTTCTTTAACCATGCGCCACAGCGAGGTTCACGAACACTGCGGCTGTTGAGACATCGCAGCTGATAAGCACGCAGCGAGCGAAGGTCACGAAGCTACCGGCCGCCGGCGCCAAGAGACGGTCGCTTCCTGCAATGACGAGTATCGCGGGCAAGTCGGGCGTTGGCAGGCAGACACGCACTTCTGCACTTCGTTGTTCGCATGCACGAAAGCTTACCTTTTCAGCAATAGCACGAAATCCAAAAGCGTTCTCCGTGTAGCTCCCAGCGTACACTCCGTTGATTGCTTGATCGGAAACACTGCTTGCGGCGTGCACAAGCTTCAACGAAAGCCACTGACAGAGGACACACACTCCGCCGCACCGAAGTTGTTCTGTACTTGCCGACGCGCCATAGATTCCAGTGACTTGTACTGTATCTACTGTAAGCGCAAGTTGAACCGTGCAAGCCGTATAAGTACACATCCTGGACAAAGCAGGTGAATAGTAAAATAATAAACCACCATCAGCCTGCTGCAAACACGCATACGACATGTTACCACCCAATTCAAAGTCTACCTGTTGACGATGGCGATGCGCAATTGCTCCGATACCTCGAAACCGAAACCGAAATTCATAGAAGCACCGTTTTATGATATAATTTCCAAGCTACGTCAAGCCTCCAAGACATAGTCTAAATTTTATGCTTGACAACATATTTATTTGCTAGCAGAGCTTCAATGTCGTTTTCTTTTTTGCCACTGACGTGTGCAGGCGGCAAATGCGTAGCCTTCGTAATGCACATTCCCGAGGGAGGCGTGATTGTGGCGTTGTTTCGACATTTTGGAGTCAAAATTTGTTACTTGTGCAACATAGATATAAATAAAAAGTTAGGGAAGGGCGGCGGGGAGGTTGTTTCATATTTGACACACCTCCACCCCTTTCTTATGTTCGTTTGAGGAGCTTTTTTTTATTCAAAATGGGGCAAATCTAGAACCGAAAAAAGCTCAACTAAGCCGCCTTGGCATATACATGCTATCAACGTTTTTCTAGAACAGTGATAAGTATAAATAATGCTTTAATATTACTGTTTTAGAGGAAAGGTGAACGTATGTATGAGCCAATTGAGTGTCATTGGAGCTACTTTCGGGTCAGGATTTGGCCCATTTCGCACACAAAAAAAAAAGCTCCCGATTTGGTTTCTCAAGTATGCAACCACAGGCAAAAATGTACATGCAATGGGTCAGGCCCTCTTTTTTTTTCTCTTTCTATCCCCCTGCATGCATAAATCCTAAAAACACACCCGCTGTGCTATTAGCTTTATTTAAATAACACTCTGCCATTCAGTAAGAACCTGGGGACTATGCTTTTGTCACCAACAAAGTATGAATGATGCTTGCTTTTATTTCAAGTCTTAAACTGTGTGTGAGCATAGCAATTTGCCATTAGCAGTGCATTGTAACGCCACAGTAACAATTACTATCAATTACAATGCTGCAACTCGTCAACTATTCTCCATTGTTGTGGCACGGGTACATTGCGCTAGTGTTGTCTACGATCGTTCGCGTGTATATTAAGTGACGCGCAAGCGTTCATATAAAGGATATAAAAAAGAACAGTAAGTGCCCAGAGTGGTGCATACCATTGTACGAGTTCACCTGTGCTTAGCGGATGTGCGCTGAGCTTGTCCTGCGGCGCGGCATGCGTGCACAGCAGCGGCATTAGAGTAAGCTTAGCCTGTTATTTGTAAACATGCCTAGTTCCACGGCAATGCGAGTGCTGCAAACATTCAATTTGAACTCATCCATGTTCATAGATCTAAATATACATCACTGAATAAATCAGGGACTTGTGTATTGATGCGAAATACTTCAGTGTAAGGAAATATATGGACCCCCGTTAAACAAATTGGCCCCGTATCTGCATGTTTCTGCAAATGTCGAAAGACGATAGTCTTGCGTGTGGAGAGAGTGAACAGGAAATTCATTTGGTGTTCTACGCAATAAAATCGGTGAGTGGTATTCTGAAGGCACTGCGTTTAAGTGCCTCGAGCGTGCAGCGGAGGCAAACTAGCGCATCAAGTCACGTCACACATGAGACATGAGCGTCATCTGGTAGTTTTCTGAAAAAAAAAACAGCAAAGCGCATGGCTCTGAGATGGGTGTGCGCGCCCATCTCAGAGGTGATAAGGTGTAGAACGCAAGGCGACGGTAGGTGCCACCACCATCTCGTCTTAGCAAAGTGTTGGAATTACTCCCCGTTCCGTGCAATCATTGCATGGTCAGCGCAGCGTGATAAGCGCTACGGTCCTTAAAATTACTTATGTATGCTTTTTCTAGTAAAATATGCACATGCAGAATATATACGTGTTGATATGGTGCCCCAGACATGCGCAATAATTGCTTTTTAATTGACGATTGCAGAAGCATGAACGCTCAACCTTGAGCAACATATAGGTGGGTGCTGTGAATGGGGTCGGCCGTTTCAAGTACCAGATGTCGTATAGAGTGGACAAACAGACAAATGTGCAGGCGGACAGACAGACAGACCAAAATTTTTGCGTCGAAAGTCCCCAAGAAAGACTATAGTTTTTAATAAACCAGAAGCTCTCGTACGAACAAATTTGTGTGATTTCAAATGAGAAAGCGCGCACGATAGCCTGTCGAAAACCGTGTGTAATCGTTTCATGTTATGTTTAAGCGCAACATAACCTCTTTTACCGATATCTCTGTGAGAATTAGGGAAGAATGGACATGAGCAGCAGCAAAATATTTTTATTAAGAATCCCAAAAACGTAACCCAAGTAATAAGCTGTTGAACATGTGAATAATGCTCTGAATAATGTAAATAGGGGGTGGTATAATAAACATAATACATAGCACAATATATTTTGGCGAATGATACGGGAAATGAAAAGAAAGGCCCAAACATCGATATTTTTACCAGAACATTGGCATGCGGTTTGATTGCATTCGTTGAGATGTGATATGTATTGATGCTCTAAACTATGCATATATGATAGGTGTAACATTCAAGGAAACACCCTTGGGTGTAATTTGCTAACATACACCTATAGTACACCTAAAAATGATAAATGGGTGTACAAAAGGTGGAATTGCAGAAGTTACACCCGTGTGGATAAGTTTGGCAGAAAGAATAGGTGTAAGATGGGTGATTTATTGTAAAAACCACCCTTAAGGGTGTCAAATGATTTGCAGTGTAGCTTTAAGCCACTACCAGCTTCACCCGTAACCACTATCGTGCAAAATAAGGTAAAAAGAAGCGCAAAAAAATTTCTAGAAGGCGATTCTTACAACCCATAACCTCAGACCCACAGTGAGTTAGTTAGAGCCGTGTATATTTGCTAAACTTCAGAACTGCTATATCTCACTGAAAAGGTTGGTTGGTTGGTTGGTTCTTCAACGCCTTGGCGCAACCCACCTAGGGGGATAGGCCATGAATGGGATGGTGCCTTGCTTTTCAAGCTAATTCACTTCTTGAAAGGGAGGGTATAAATAATTAGGTAATATAGTTATTAATATAAAAGTGTGAGATTTCTAAACAAACAAAAAACTTTAAGAACATAATAAACACACAAAAAATATACATAAAAACACTAAATTTATTTATTTTTAGCATTCCATTCTTTTAAATCCTCGTGACAAATTTGTAACAGCGGTAAAAATGTTCCTGTGACTGAATACCAATGTGACTGCGCCAAATGAAAGAATCACCGGAAGTATCAAGTTTAAGTCTACTTTCGTAGGGGTTCTTCTCGTAGAATTTTTCCTTTGGCTTTTGAGTTTTCGGCATGACAAAAAGAAGTGCTCTAAAGATTCCCTCTCATTACAATGAACGGACAAAGGCGACTGTGCCAGACTCGACCTGTGAAGGTAAAAGTTCAACGAAGGGACTCGAAAACGTAGCCTGATAATCGCTATTTCTTCCTTTCATGATGAGTACCACTTGCTCTTCCAAGGGAACTTTAGCTGTTAGTAGTCCGATACAAGCAAAGGAGATTTTTCGAAGTTATTGGCTGTTGTGCGTTTTTCAAAGCGTGCTGCTGTGATACAGTCCGGACTAGGCAAAATACGTAAAACAGGACAATCAAGGGAAGATACCCAAACTATTGGAACAAGTCACACTTGTCTAGGAATGAGCGAGTAGAAAGTTTCTAGGATGCGCGAAAAAGTTGGTGAGCTTAAGGCAGTACAGACCGAGAGACAGTCTGTTAGAACAATCACCGCTGATAGATCTTGCGGCACTTTACGCAATGCTAAGACTATTGCCAGTAGCTCAGCTTGGTACATAGGGGTAAAGTCGGGTAATCGAATTGAGAAAGCCCAATCTAGAGAGGTTGATATGATTCCTACTCCAGCCTTCTATTAATAAAGAGAAGCGTTTGTCGCTATCACAATGTTTGTTTCTAGATTGGCCAAATGATCTTCCGAAATGCCGTTCTTATACTTATATGGTAATTTTTTGCATTCTTGAGATATATATTGTCAAATTCAATTCTAATTGCATCTACAATGCTGAGTACAAGTATTTCCCAAAGGTTAACTCTTAAGGGCTCCAAAAGTTTCTGTGTAAGTATTATTTGAGGGCACCGTAATTTAGACCATTGGTGGTTGATAAATGAGGTCTGCTGGTTAATGAACACATATTGTGACCTCCGCTGAGGTGATGCATAGATTTTGACGAATGTAAGTACTGTTAGACTATGAAACCTTTTGGTAAGAGAAGGCAGGCCGGATTCTTCGTATAGGATATCGTTCGCAACATACTTAGGTAACCCTAGCTATAAGCGTAAAGATTCGCATTCTAACAAAATCAGTGGTCAAACTTTGTAGGCCGGAGCGCCAGAAAACAAAACACAGCCGAATTCTAATATCGGTCGAACGTACATGCAATATATCATAACGAGCACGTCTCTACTCAAACCAGGGTCACGTAGATTTCAATATATCACGTTGCGTGGCCCCAGCACGTGATCAACAATATGGGACATCGGAACTCTAAGGCGACTTTTGGGAGACCAGGGAGTAAGGTGTAGTTCAGGCTAGTGACCAAAACAAGACATCTCGCAACACAAATATACCTTTATTGGCTGCTGCGAACCTGCAATTAAGTGGACCGACAGTTCATTTTTGCGCTTGTCCGTCTTTCTTGATTTTTTTTTTGCGGCATGAGCTCGGTATTTTAGCCCGACCATTTTTACGGCGCTACAGAAAGCTCACCTTTCATATTGTTTGCAGCTGCAGTAGCTATTCAGAAAAGTGCGTAGTTATTTAGGAGTATTTTTCTATTTGATAGGCTTTAAATACAGATGTACGGATGCTTTCGCAGTTAAAGGGAACACGCGTGTGCACAGCTTGTTTTAATTACTTTAGCTAAAAGAGACGTAGGGGCCAGACATTCAAATGGCCAGCAGAGCTAAAAGTCGTACGTGGATAGATAGATAGATAGATAGATAGATAGATAGATAGATAGATAGATAGATAGATAGATAGATAGATAGATAGATAGATAGATAGATAGATAGATAGGTAGGTAGATAGATACGCTCAAAGTCGTCGAAGTTTGCTAACAAATGCTTCGAATTTAAAATTTCCGTCACTCCAAAATCTTAGTGACCTCGACACTGCCTGGGCATTTTCGTGAGCAAGCTCAGAAATTGCTAAGGAGGCGCTGACGAGCATTGGATCACTAAGTCACGCCAAGACAGCGCCACGGTGATGCATGCTACTAACGTAGGCCCATAGTTACCGCTTATTGGAATATTGTATTTTAGCATAGAGAAATCAACAATATTTGAACCATAGCACGAAGAAAAGTTGACAAGAATCAACGGTCACGTGGCCAGATAGATATAATTCCTGTTTTTGCTGCGAGTGGCGCCACAGCTCATTTCCATGAATTTGAATGAAAAACGTCAAATGTAGGTCCACCTCTCACGAAAAAAAAAACTGGGTTGGTTCGAGTCAACGCGACGAACAATCATTCTATCAATGGAGTCGTCTTATTACTACAAGTACTGGGCAACAGTTCGCCCCTTTATTGTTAATATTTTCTTAACCGTGTCATCACTCTTACTGGGCCTATTACCTAATATGAGAAATGCGCAAAGCTTAAATGTAATAATTAATAACTTCAGCGAGAAACGTATTACTTTCTGTAGAGAGCAAAAGAGCGCACGAGCGTGCTTTCTTGTTTGTTTGTTTTTTTCACTGAGACCCAGTGATCAATATTACGCACGCAAGAAACCTGCTTATTTATTATTAAAATATTAATTTTTTTGTGTGCTTCCATCTCTTACAAACACAAATCAGAGCCTAACTATGCGGACACCGAATACTTAATATTATTCCACTTAAATTTTGGGCGACAGCCGTAAAGTCGTTCATGTTGAGTTCTAACATTTCGAGTGATCCAAAGAGGCAAGAAAGCCACCGACTTTAAGTATATTCACTAGGTGGCAGCAAGAGTCCCACATGTAGCCGAAAAGTTTCTTTATGGGAGGAGGCAAGCGTTTTGAAAGCTGTTGTGCACTGCTTTACAATGTCCAATATACTGGAAAAATTAGACCATGCCGGGTCTCGAGAAGCTATTGCCATCAACCAAGCATCAGAGGATTTTATGGTGGGTCAAGTTCCATGTCCTTCACCTTGCGCTTGGAGATCGATTGATGGCATCAACTTGGGCGTGACATATCAGCCCTTGTTAAGGAATCACGTTAGACTCTCAAAGAGTCCTTTTTGACGGCGTAGTTGGCCTCCGTAGCCACCGTTGTCCACAACCTCGTTCACACGAAATCAAAGAATGAATACAGCAAATAATACCTAGGAAGAGTTTCAATTTGATCCCGGTTTGGCAAGATTTTTCATTTCCGGTAATGTCGCAGCTCAGTTTCGTCGTGTAACTGCAGGCACGTACATTGACCATAAATTTCCGTAATATGACTTGCTGTTTATGACGTTAGTTTTGCTGTATAACGGGGGCATTATTTTATAGCAGCTGCATTACTGTTTGATATTAGAGAATTGTAGTTTAGTGTGTGTAAGGCATGGCATGCTGCACGCTGCGTGTTGCGTACGCTGCGCGTGTGGTTGCCTTTTAGAGCACTAGTTCACCGTGCGCCATATTCGAAATTTTACAGAACCTGAGCGTCAACAGGCTCGCATTTGAATAGAGTTACTGTTTATCCTACATTTAGTAGGGAGCATATACAGTAACTTCATATTTGCGTGGCGCTTTGTGTCAAATAGTGGCAAGGAAATAAGCTGAAACAACCTATATTGCTTGGCGCAAACTTAGTCAAAGTAAAAGACAAGTTGGAGCTTTTATGATGACGGGTTTTGGTTCGTAATGTTTGGGCTAGGCGAGCTTCAAATCTTGTTCAGGTGGTGGAGATCTAAGCAGCGCGACGGACATAGAGAGGATGAAGGTGAGCGCTTGCTGCCAAACTTAAATTCATTGTTTGCTGCGGATAGTTTGCTAGAAGAGAAAAAAAGTGAAAGAATTGGACAAGAATTGCTAAACGCCAAAGGGAACAATACGACCCCCCCCCCCCTCGTTGTCACCGGTGTTTTCCAGAAAGCGTCTCTTTACTTATTTTGAACACGCATGCTTTTACAAGCGATCATTCAGGTATCTGCCAATTTGACGCACGTAGCATTCAGCACAGCTCAAAGGTATCACACCCACGACGGCTCGTGGACAATGCACAAATCTGTCGCGGGTGCTTCATGGCACGAGCGAGTATCCCATCGTTCTACATTGTGCTACTGCTTAGCAGCAATCAAAATTCATCATACCGGTTCACCGACTGGCTTTAGTCTACATAATTAAGCTCCAAAGCAAGGAAAACTCCAAAAGTGACGTAAAAATCATTCGCTGCCCCGATCACCGCACTGCTATTAGTTGCGGCCATCTGACCCTGCGTTGCGTGTCTGGGATGGCCTTGTGGAGCCGACAGCGCAAAGCCACGCCCACAGACGGAGACAGCTCGCGCAGCGGCACACCGAGTTTGCCCGGTATGGGATGAGCCACGGACGAGCGCCGAAAGGTCCGCGCTTCTATCGTGCCAATAGAGCCACGTCTGTACGTTAGTTTCTCGCACTGGAGTACGCCCATCCTGACACGGTCTGTAGCTATGGCTCACTTTCATTTCTCTCCGCCATGAAAATACCTACCATCAGTCAAGAAGGTTACGGTAAGTGCCTAAGACTAACCAGTTTCATTATTTCTTAAATCCAGGTTAAACCAAGGTGGCGCATAGGCATCGATTGTTAATTGAGTAGGAATGGCAGGGATGGTTTTTTCTGGACACTAGATGTTCTACCTCGACCTTTAACAGATAGCCCCATAATATAAAGCGTATTTTTGAAGCTTGGGGTATCTGCGTCGGTAGCGCCTTAGGTTAGAATCCGGCCGCTGTTGATGTGGATGCACAGATAGTGACCAATGGCTCAAGGACCACGCTCATCAAAGAAATTTTCTCTTCAGGGTTATTAATAACCATCTCTTCACTCTATTGATGTCACTACCATGCTGAAAATAGCGACGTATTGATGACACTGGCATAATACACGTTCTTGCTAAAATATTCTGGTTTGAGTGAAACATGAGCACAGCTGAAGCATGAAACATGAGCCCAGAATATTTTCTGCATGGCAGAAAAATATCCTCCACTGTCACGCAGCTGAATAAAAAAAACGGAAGTAGAGACAGGGTGGGTGGACAACATGGAGTCCAAATAGCATTTGCGTGAAGTCCTCCTCCCCTCTTCAAAAGATATAGCCAATCAGGTGTTATGCATTCCTAATGGTCGCAAGAACCTAAAAAGGGGCTGGCCATTTGATATCACGTCAGTCAGGAATCATGCACTCCTAATTGATCGCAATAAAGATCTTCCTCATCCAGTGGCACGCCGATTGCGTGTTACATATAGGTAATGTAACAAGTGCCCCTCTTAAGACTTCGATTATATGAGCTCTCGCCAAACGCGTGTCATGCACTCCCTATTATCTCAAGTGCGCTTACAAAAGATATTGGGAACAAGGTGTCAGTTACCGATAACTGACGAAAGCTGTCGGATAACATTATTCCAGATGGTGTCTGGCGAATCAAGTGTCATAAATTCCCAACTGTGTCAAGTCTCTGTAAAGATCTTTGCAATGAAGTGGCATGTCAGACAGATATAACGCCTTCCTAGCGGCTCTAAACATTTATCGGCGAAGCTTCTCAGGCGTTGGGTCGTTTCCTCCTGTGTAGTAATAACAGTAGTATGTAGCCACCTCTAGTTTATGAACTGGTCAATAGATGACGTTGTGAGTATATGTCCTTGAAATCATTGTCGCTAGGAAGTGTTAGTGGTTTTCGTATAATTCACGATTTCGTATAGTTGATGGATGGACAGACACACAGACAGACAAAATCAGACAGAAGTAAGCACGGATGAACGGATGACAGAGGGACGGCAGAACAGACAGATGGAAGTATGAACGGATGGATGGAAGCATGCACGGACGGACGCAAGTACGGATGGACGGACAGAGAGAAGCACAGAAGGACGGTAGCATGGACTGAAAGACGGACGGAAACATGGACGGAAGGAAGCACGGATGGACAGAAGACGGGGATACGGGCGGACAGACAGAAGCCAGAACGAGCAGACTGACGAGAGCATAGGTGGATGGACCGACGGAAGCAAGGATGGACTGAAGGATGGATGGATGAACGCAACCACAGACGGACATATGGACGCAAGGACGGACGGACGGACGAATTTACAGACTAAAGCAGCATAGACAGATGGAAGCACAGATGGATGGACGGATGAAGTATGGACGGACAGATCGAAGAAAGCACGGATGAACGCACTGAAGCTTCACCCTACTCATCATCAGACAATCCATGGACATGCTGTGATTTTTTTCGTAATGTTCTTTGTCACCCGTTGCCGTGTCAGTTATCTGAAATGCGCTTCTCACTGTTTCGTGTGTCCCAACCGAAGACCTTGGTCAAAAGCTGTCATAGCACTAAAGCGTCATCGCCTCTTAATTATCTCAAGTCTGCTCAATAATGCCCTCGTTGTGTATTAATTTTGTACACTGAAGACTGACCATGCTCATTGTATTCAGAAGTGGGGACACCATCCATTCATTCCGACATAGCCCATAATACACACCCTCTGCTCGACGCTCAACGCTAAATGACCGTTGACATAATCATTTAATGTAACATAAACCTGGCGTCCCGTCCTCTGACATTTAATGAACTGCTGATACGGGACAGGTGTATTGCACCGAGACATCACATACATCGATACATTCATCTCATACATCACATACAAACCTTGTTAGCGATGCTCGTAATACGCTCCCAATGGTGAAATCTAACGAATTATCTTTACTACGAGTGTTGCTGCGTACGCACCGTAGTTGTGAGTAGCAAAAACTAATCGATGCTTGTCTCTATAGCATGCTGGAGTGACCATCAATAGTCGTTTGTCTTGGAGGTTTTTCCGCCTAGTAGTTGGTGACGGTTATAAATTGGTGCGTCACCGACTCGAGTGATGCCAAACTTAAGCCGAACAGCTCACTCGAAGACAACCTACCCAGTGGTCGTTGGTAATATGGCGATTAGAAAGTAATAATACTAATAATAACATTATTATTATTATTATTATTATTATTATATTATTATTATTATTATTATTATTATTATTATTATTATTATTATTATTATTATTATTATTATTATTATTATTATTATTATTATTATTATTATTATTATTATTATTATTATTATTATTATTATTATTATTATTATTATCGCATGGAGTGTCTTGTTGCGAAGTCATGAGATGTTCATGAGACTTCATTGCAGAGGCTCCGGAGATTTTGACGACCTGGAAATCTTAGATGCACCGTAATGTAAATACATGAACTTCTAGTACCTCACATACGTCAAAATTCAACTACCGCTTTTGTCCGAACAAGCATTTTCGTGTTTAGAGCTGGGTGCAACAAACTCTGTACCACAAATAGGAAAGAGAAGTTTGGACTTTATAAAATCTCGCTGCCATTCCTCCTGCTTCAATGAATCAAAAACGAACATTTAGTCGATTTGTTCTGTCATGCCATCAGACATAACGAATAGGGATGGAATGCTTCTTTGGTATATTGCATGTCACTGCAAAGAAGTCAGTATTCACAAAAATTCCAGAGATTCTTAGTCAGGTGAAGACTAAACAAGATTTTAAATGACCAGCTTCAACGCGTGAAAGCTATTAGGTTCAACAGCTTCATATTAGTGGCATCACGTTTCAATATATTAATTACCAGGACGAGGCACATGCTCAACCATAAGGCTGGCATAGAGAAAAAAAAACAGAATCAGCGACAACATTATGTGGCACACTAACTTGTGTGAGTAGGAAACGTCCAGATGTGTTGAAGTGTTACACAAATTGTTAAAGTGTTACATATCAATCGTATATCGAAATTATACATAAATAGGCAGATTATCCACGTTTTTTCGGCTTGTAGCTGACTTTCATGCAGTCCGAAACTTTGCTAGGGGACGAGTAATTGAAGGCGAAAAACTCTGCAAGGTTTTTGAGCAAGTTGAGCCGGGGAAAGGGTCCGAAGCCGCAGCTGCCGTTCCCGTCCTCCTTGTCGATGTTCACAGCGGCGAAAGTGTACAACACATTCGTCGCGTTCACCTTGGCTTTGCATAGCTGCGTCAAAATAAAGAAAAAGTAAGCGGCAAATTATGTGCAATAAGTTCCGTGAGCCATGTGGAATGGGCAACACACAAAAACAATCCACAATAACGAGATACTTACTTGCTTCATTGTCACTGTCGTGATTTTGTGTAGCTACCACACTTTTGTGGTCATATAATTTCAACGCGACCGTTATACTGGTGCGACACTGTTAGCGACATTCAGATTTAGCTGAAAAACTAGTTATAAGTGACGCCTGCCAAGTTGAACGAAAGAATAAAGCCAAGTCCATGGAGTGCATTGTTAAGCAAACTCACAGCTAAACGGCAAGCAGCGTGTGACGCTCTTTTTTTTTGGGGGGGGGGGCGAAGTTCCCTTTGCCGTGTGTTGTGCCTCCGCGATGTATGTAGTAGTATTAGTAGTAGTAGGTAGCCACCATGGCCAGACTTGAGGAACGGCAAGCGCGCACTCTTTTCGATTGAAAAGGAAACCCGCGCACAATAATCTAATGAAAGTTGTTTCAGATCAAATATCTTACAGAGACGAGTACTGTTGACTTAATTTCCAATAAAACTTGCCTTGAAGTTGATGCTGACTAAACAAATTTAGTATCATAAGGACGCACTTTGAGAATTATCTGACAAGAAAGGGTTGCCACGTCAAACTCGCTGGGCGTAGCCTCCTTTGTTGTAGCCAGATTTAGCGAGGGTTGGGCCCCAGTACCATGAATATAGTGAACTGGTATATAGCCAAGTACTGCAGGCGGTGAAAGGCGGGAAGTAGACACGAAGCGCAGGCCGTAAGTGCGCGAGTGCCACCTCTCATTCAGTCCTTGGAATGTCCGCTGGAGGTGGTACTTCTATACGCTGAATTTAAGATGAAAAGATGTGAGATGGCTATACTTCGAGTGTGGACTGGATAGACGGACAGATTGATAGACGGACAGACAGACAGATACGCGGATGGGCGCACAGATGAATGGATGGTCGCACGGATGGACGCAAGGACGAACGCACAGAATGACGCGCAGACGAACGAACGCGCGGTTGAATGCAGGTACAGACGGATGCAGGCAAGAACAAACGCATGAATGGGGTATATAGACGCACGGGTGGTCGCACGGACGCACGCTTCGCCCCACTGATCATCATGCACTCCGTGGATATGAAGTGATTTTTTTAGCGCGTGTTGCACAAAATGAAGCATATAAAACAACAAAAATCTCGTCCTCCGGAAATATCAGGCACCATAACTATACGCTGCACACAAGCGTCGTAAAACCCACGACACCCACAGCGAATCGAAATCAATGAGTGTTGAAGGTGGGGTGCCTGAAAAGACGGGGTGGCAAACGCTTTGTACCAGTGCGTGTCAGCACTGATTACAGCAAAGGAAAGTTGTCGTCTGGAAGTATGTTTATTTCAAAATTTTAAACAAAAAATTTATGTATTTCGATCATTTCATCCGACCTAATCTGGTGCACACTACAACAGTAAAAAACTCCTCTGGCCAAAACATTCCGATCTATTTATGCGAGCTCACGGTCAATAGCAGCCACAAGCTCAATAACGAAACAGTGAAGTGTTTCATGATTATCATGTTCGCACCTGTCATATGCCTTCGTCATCCATTGACGTCACGTAACATCAAATTTGGTGTATGTGAAGCTAGCGAAACGGCCTCGAGCGCATCATGAGCACGGTATGCAGTCTTGTTCCTACATGACACGCATACCATAATTACATATTTGCACCAGACATACACCTTTGACATTCGTTCAAGTCACCTAACACCAAACTTGTTATATGTGAAGCTAGCGAAAGGGCCGCGGCGCACTACAAGAGTATAATGTAGACACGTTTTACACCATAACCATGCCATGATTATCAAGTTTGGACGCGTCATTTGCCTTCGTTGTCTGTTCTTGTCACGAAACACCAAATTATGTGAGGCTAGCGAAACGGCCTCGAGCACATCAGGAGCGTGGTATGCAGTCATGTTCTTACACGACACGCATGTCATAATGACATGTTTGCACCAGTCGTACACCTTCATCATCGTTCAAGTCACGTAACACCAAGTTCATTATATGTGAAGCTAGCGAAACGGCCGCGAAAGCACGACGGGAGTAGCATGTAGAGAAGTTTTATATCGTACGCATGTCATGATTATCCCTCTTTGACGTGTCATTTGCCTTCGTCGTCCATTCGCGTCACGAAACACGATATTCGGTATATGTGAAGCTAGCGAAACGGACACGAGCACACCATGAGCGTAGAATGTAGTCATGCTTGTACATGAGACACATGTCTTGATTATCAAACTTGGACGTGTCATTTACTTTCCTCGTCCGTTCGCTCCACGTATTACCAAGTTTGGTGTATGTGGAGCCAGCGAAAACGGCTGCAAGCACATCATGAGCGTTGCATATTGTCATGTTATTACTTGACACGCATATCATGATTGTCATGCTTGCATTAGGCGTGTACCTTCGTCATCCGTTTAAGTGACGTAATACCCAATTTGGTACATGCGAAGCTATCGAAACGATGGCAAATGCACCATGAGTGTGGCGTGTAGTCATGACTTACATGATATGCATGTCACGCTTCCCATGTTTTGCATTGTCACTTATGTTCACCATGCAGTCATATCGTACCATAAGAGTTTCGCAATATCTAATGTGAACAAACCACCGCCAGAGCAGCAAGACCATGACATGTAAATTAGGACATTCATGACATACATGTGATGATATTCGCATTGTGACATGCGTTTATGATCGCAATGAAGTCATGTTATGCCATACCAACTTTGGTATAGGTCCCATCACTGAATCCGCCAGAAGAGCTAAAAGTCATAGGTGGCTAGATAGATAGATAGATAGATAGATAGATAGATAGAGAGATAGATAGATAGATAGATAGATAGATAGATAGATAGATAGAAAGATAGATAGATAGATAGATAGATAGATAGATAGATAGATAGATAGATAGATAGATAGATAGATGGATGGATGGATGGATGGATGGATGGATGGATGGATGGATGGATGGATGGATGGATGGATGGATGGATGGATGGATGGATGGATGGATGGATGGACGGACGGACGGACGTATGGATGGATGGATGGATGGATGGATGGATGGATGGATGGATGGATGGATGGATGGATGGATGGATGGATGGATGGATGGATGGATATTTTCAAAGTCGCCGAAGTGCACTAAGAAATGGTTAGCATTTAAAATTTTTGTGCTTAGCATGAAGCTAAGACCACCACAGCAACGCGACGTCTGCGATAGTAATATGTAGCCACCTTAGAAAACCTTTAAGTATAACAGTTACCGTTCTAGAATATCTTATTGTGTCTCGAACTATGTCACTGTGAAGCGTCTTAGAGAATACGTTGAAAAAGAAGTTATTGTATTTCATGAGGTTAATACGATGAAAACAGCCAGGAACCCGTGCAATTATTCCTAAATTTGCACCTGTCCTTTGCAATTTTCTTATATTCTTTCAAATTTAGCCTATTAAGTGAAGCACAAAACGTACATTGTTCGAGCATTTTGTTACCTTTATAATTTTAGCAAAATTGCATTAAAACTTTACTTCAACATGGGATTAGTTGTATGCGTCAAGAGGACATACTATAATGAGACAGGCCGTGTATGTTAGGCTACAGATGAGCTCAAATCAGACAGCGTGCTTTAGGAAGCTCCGCATTCCGGGTACAGCTAGCACTTTTGTATTCATCTCCACTCAAAAAGGTCTGCCTAGGAATGAAAGACAAGTTGTGCAGGACTATAGATGCGGGGGTACAACGAAGCCTATATTGAGAAATTGGTTGAGCACGTAGTTAGCACACAGATGGCAGCCCTCACCTTTTTACGAAGATTGAGGGGTCCATCATATGTGAAGACCAATTCACGCTGCACGTTGTATGTGGCCATCGCTTCAAAAGTGTTGTCCGTGTAAAATGACTTGCTGAAATCGTCTCGCGTGCAGGCCTGTCAAGAAAAGATTAGTTGTATATAAAGCTGAACAAAACAGTTGCCAAGCTTGTACTGCTTGCTCCGGCAAAAGTTAACATGTGTAAAATAGGTGCCACAGTTTTTGTGATGCTTTGCCCGCTAACACCAACCGACACACAGCTGCTCCAACTGTTGTGCATGGCATGTAGGTGCGACCGACGCGCGCATGGGCACGTGATGCCGTATCACGCAGTCATCTTCTCTGCCCCACTTCTACCTTCTGGGTTTGCTTTTAAGAGTTAATAAATAGTTTTCCTGTTCTGAAGTGAGACTATGAATTTCTGTACTTTCCCTCCCAGTGCTAGCTCATCGATTGGCTTCTTGCGTATCAGTTTCTGTCGTTCCTTCCTCAAGTCTAGGCAAATTCGAGACCATAGCATTCTATGATCACTGCATCGTACCTTGTCAACTACTTCCACATCCTGCACGATGCCTGGGTGTGCACTCATTATAAAGTCTATTTCGTTCTTATTTTCACCATTAGGGCTCCTCCATGTCCACTTGCGGTTTTCCTCGGTTTCGGTAGACCGTATTCTAAATCCGTAAATATTTGCGTTCTGCGAATTCTACTAGTAGCTCTTCTCTGGCTTTTCCAGTGCCGATGCCATAATCTCCTACTGCCTGGTCTCCAGCCTGCTTCTTACCTACCTTTGCATTAAAGTCTCCCATCAGTATTGTATACTGTGTTTTTACCTTACTCATTGCTGATTCTACGTCTTCAAAAAGCTTTCAACTGAAGCGTCATCATGGCTGGATCTAGGCACGTAAGCCTGTATCACCTTCATCTTGTATCTCTTATTCAGTTTAATTACGATACCTATGACCCTTTCGTTAATGCTATAGTATTCCTCTATGTTGCCAGCTATGTCTCGCTTCAGAGCAGGTACTCGGCCTTTAGGGAGGAAACCAACCTTAGCTTAGATAAAATGAATGATAATCTGACGAGTATCCTTACAGAGTGTGAAAAGGAAGTTGGAGGCAGGGTAGTTAGACAGGACAGTAGCAAGCTTTCCCAGAAAACGAAGAATCTCATTAGGAAGCGTCAAATCATGAAAGTCTCAAGCAAAACAGACAAAATAAAACTGGCAGAGCTTTCGAAGTTGAATGATAGGAGTAAGGTATCCGATTTAAGAAGGTATAACATGGAAAGTATTGAACACGCTTAGAAAAACGGAGGAAGCGTCAAAGCAATAAGGAGTGAACTTGGGATAGACAAAAATCGGATGTATGCACTCAGGGACAAAGAAGGCGAAACAACTACCAATATGTGTAAGATAGTTAAAATAGCGGAGGAGTTTTACAGAGATCTGTACAGTAGCTGGGATAACCATGACTTTAATACAATAAGAACAAGCAGTAACCCCGATGACACCCCACCAGTAATGATACAAGAAGTCAGAAAAGCTCTGGAGAGCATGCAAAGAGGCAGAGCTGCTGGTGAGAATCAGGTAACATCAGATCTGCTGAAAGATGGAGGACAGATTGTGTTAGAAAAAGTAGCCACCCTGTTTACGAGGTGTCTCCTGAAGGGCAGGGTACCAGAGTCTTGGAAGAACGCTCACATCATCTTAGTGCATAAGAAAGGACATGACAAGGATTTGAAGAATTACAGGGCGATTAGCTTGCTCTCTGTAGTATACAAACTATTTACAAAGGTAATTGCTGACAGAGTAACGAAAACAACAGAATTCAATCAACCAAAAAAACAAGCAGGATTTCAAACAGGCTACTCCACAATCGGCCACAATCATACTATCAATCAGGTAATGGAGAAATGCTCAGAACATAACCAACCACTATACATAGCCTTCATAGATTACGAGAAGGCGTTTGATTCAGTAGAAATATCAGCCGTCATGCATACACTGTGGAATCGGGTTGTCAATAAAGTATATATAAATATCCTGGAAGAAATCTACAGGGGATCAACTGCTACCATAGCGCTTCATAAAGAAAGCAACAGAATACCCATGAAGAAGGGTGTAAGGCAGGGAACACAATCTCCCCTATGCTATTTACCGCGTAGTTACAGGAGGTTTTCAGAAGCCTAAAATGGGAACAGTTAGAGATAAGAGTTGATGGAGAGTACCTTAGTAACCTGCGTTTCGCCGATGACATTGCATTGCTCAGTAACTCAGGCGACGAACTGCAACTCATGATTACGGAGTTTGACAAGGAGAGCGGAAAGTTGGGTCTTAAAATGATTCTGCAGAAAACGAAAGTAATGTACAACAACCTCGGAAAAGAGCAGCGTTTCGAAATAGGTAATAGTGCACTTAAATTTGTAAAAGACTATGTCTACTTAGGGCAGGTAATAACCATGGAGCCTAACCACGAGAGTGAAGTAACTAGAAGAATAAGAGTGGGGTGGAGCACCTTTGGCAAACACTCTCAAATAATGACAGGTAGATTGCCACTATCCCTCAAGAGGAAGGTATATAACAGCTGTATCTTGCCGGTACTTAGCTACGGAGCAAAAACGTGGAGACTTACAAAGAGGGTTCAGCCTAAATTGAGGACGACGCAGCGAGCAATGGAAAGAAAATGGTAGGTGTAACCTTAAGAGACAAGAAGAGAGCAGAGTGGATTAAAGAACAAACGGGGTTTAAGGATATGGTAGCTGAAATCAAGAAGAAGAAATGGACATGGGCCGGGCATGTAGCGCGTAGACAGCATAACCGCTGGTCGTTAAGGTTAACTAACTAGATTCCCAGAGAAGGCAAACGGGTTAGGGGGAGACGGAAGGTTAGGTGGGCAGATGAGATTAAGAAGTTTGCGGGTATAAATTGGCAGCAGCAAGCACACGACCGGGTTAACTGGCGGAACCTGGGAGAGGCCTTTGTCTTTCAGTGGACGTACTCATGCTGATGATGATGATTATGATGCTGATTATGATGAAATCGTTTTCCGTCAGTGGCTTTTTCATGTGGACTCTGCACCATGGGGCTCCGAAGTCTCGAAGTAGTGCTAGAGAGGAGAACTGAAATTTCTAAATCATCAACACTCTAGGCTACGCCATGGCTACAGGAGGAATTCCAGGTGACATCGAGCCTTTTAGCGGCAAGAACTGGTCAAAGTTGTTCTTGCGCTTGACCTTCTACTTCATGGCGATTGACGTCAGTGACGAAAAAAAAGGACCGCGAGTTCCTCAGAACGCTATGTGGACCCGACATCTTTGAACCGCGTGCGCCCCTGTCGCGCCGAAGACTCCCGAGGAGGTCTGCTATAACGGCATAGACTTCTTCAGAAACAGTTTGATTTACGACTACCTGATTTGTTCAGCCGGTACGTGTTACAGCGACGTGATCAGCTGCCGGAATAGATCAGCGAATACAGCCCTTAGAAGCTGGTCACTTGACTTACTTCGGTGTGTATACTACAACGTCAGCAACACTTACGCCACCGGCAGAATGCCACCCCGAAGGCCACGAAGAGGACCTCGCAGCTGTACCAGCAAACCCCATCATGCTTTCCCAGAACGTGATGATTCGCGACAGATTCCTGTCTGGCACCCGCGACGAGCATCTAGAACAGCGACTACTTGAGGAGAAAGTTTTGACTTTTAAACGTGCGCTGGACTTAGCACTGTCGTGCAAAAGTGCGTCGAAGCAGCAACAAGAGCCTAATAGAGTGACGAGCTTCGAGGAGGTGCACAAGACCTCGCAACTTAACATCGGCTCAGCAATGGTGCTGCTACTGATGTGATGGACGGCCCGAGGCCTATGCTTGCAAGTTCAAGATGCATTGCGATGTTGCTTTTGTTTCAAAACTGGTCACGTAGAAAACACCACCTTCTCCGAAAAAAGAAAATCAACTAAGGGAACCTACACTGGGCAAAGAACTCATATAGGTAACGCCCAGTATTTGAGTGAGTCACAATCTTTGAGTATCTACGCGTAAAATGTGGTTTTAGTCGGACGACATGCACACTCTCTGTGCGTTGTGAGTGGCGCTAGGTCATTGCCGAGCCTACGTCTGGGACGGCTTCATGGTCGACCTTTTTCCACCACCATAATACTTTGTACTTTGTAGGGTCCAAAGTACTTGCTGAGGAGTTTCCCACTGAGACCTCGCCGTCTAACTCGAGTCCAAACTCAAGTTGGTCACAAGGTTGATTGGCGACTTGTCGATTGTGGATATTGTGCCTTCGGGCATCTCCACAATGCTACCATCTTATGTGCACGCAAGCTAGTTGACGCGCTTCCTCTGCACGCTGAATGTAATCCTCGACGTCAGGAGTTAACTGCTCATGCTGGTCGATGTCACAAGGAGTCATACCATCTAGCATGGTTTGCACGTCTCTACCGTAAATGCGGCGGAAGAGTGCGAATTTTGTTGTCTCCTAGGTTTCCGTATGATACACCAACGTTACGTATGGCAGGATCTCGTCCCACGTTTTATGCTGCACATCCACGTACATGTAAATCATGTTCGCCAGCGTTTTGCAGAGCCTTTCTGTCAGGCCGTTAGGTGGGGGGGGGGGAGTATGCGGTTGTTTTATGGTGGTTCGTGTAACTGAGCTAGAAGGTGTCATGCAACAGTTCTGTCATAAACGCTGTCCCTCATTCAGTGATTGATTGATTGATTGATTGATTTGTGGGGTTTAACGTCCCAAAACCACGATATGATTATGAGAGACGCCGTAGTGGAGGGCTCCGGAAATTTTGACCACCAGGGGTTCTTTAACGTGCACCCAAATCTGATCACACGGGCCTACAACATTTCCGCCTCCATCGGAAGTGCAGCCGCCGCAGCCGGGATTCGAACCCGCGCCCTGCGGGTCAGCAGCCGAGTACCTTAGCCACTAGACCACCACTAGTCCCTCGTTCAGTGATGATGAATGTCGGGACGCCATGAAGAAGCACAACATGATGTATAAAAAAAACTGGGCGACTTCATACGTGTACTGCATGTCAGTGGCTTTGTCTCAGCGTAACGCGTGAAGTAGTCCGTGGCGTCGACGATCCACTTGTTTCCGGAGTAAGGCAAAAAAAAACGGACCAAGGAGGTCCATCCCAGCTCGATAAAATGACATACACGGTCGGTCGATGAGTTGTGGGAGGCCTGCAGACTTTACAAGTGATGACTTTTGACGCTGTCATTCGCGGCACCCTTCATGTAGCGCTTGACGCAAGCTCCCTGGGAAGTTTAGGCCAGGAATATTGCTGTTGTACCCGGCCGAGCGTTCGCGAGTATCCCAGATGGCCAGACGCGGCTCGTCGTGGCATGCTAATAGGATGTCATCGCGAAGGTCTTGAAGATAGATTATAAAATGAGATCTGCTGCTAACACCGGTGTTTTATTTATAATAGGCCGTCTCGAAAGTGGCCGCCACACTGATGAGGTCGGCCGCACTGAAAATCCTCGGGAAGGCACTGTCGTTTTCGACAGGTGAACGGTCGGATTCCAGAGGTGCTCGTGACAGCGTATTGGCGTCTTCAGTCTTTCTAGCTGACTTTTATACGAAGGTGACATTGAACTTTTCAAGTCACAGACTCCCTCGTGCTAATCGCCACAGGAGCCTCAGAGGAAAGCCATCCAATAAAAAGTGTGGCAGTCAGTCACAACTTTAAATGGGCATCCATAGAGATAAGGCCTGAAATTTGTAATTGCCCATATTACTGCGAGGCACTTCTTCTCTGACGTTGAATGGTTGCTCTCGGCTCGTGACAGAGTGCGGCTTGTGTAGGCGATAATTCCCTCGGTCCCATCTTGCGTTTGCATCAAGAGAGCTCAGACACAAATGTTGCTTGCGTCAGAGCGCACCTCTCTATCAGTGTCCTCATTGAAATGACCAAGAACAGGGGGAGAGCACAATCGATGTTGCAGTTCCGCAAATGCAGTCGCTTGTTCGTCAGTTACGTCAATTACGCGTGTCATCACGCGTAATTATGATGAGTGGCTCTGCTATCTTAGGGACGTTTTCAGTAAAGTGACGACAATATGCACAGAGCGCAAGAAATCGTCAAAGACGTTTATTGTCTGTCGGAGCTTAAAAATCGGTCATGGCGGCAGTCTTAGGATCGGGCCGAACGCCTGCAGCGCTCACAAGTTGACAAAGGCACACGACTTCTTAGTAGCCGATATGAAACTTCTCAGGTTTGAGGGTCAGGTCAGCCGATTGCATGGCTTTATGAACACTCCGAAGGCGATTAAGGTGCTCTTTAAAGGTTTCCAAAATGTCAATAACATCTTCGAGGTAAACGAGGCAACTTTTCTACTTGAGGTCAGTAAGAATGGTATCCGCGAGAAACTAGGTGCAGAAGCCTACTCGAAAGCCAACTCGCCGCAGAACGATCAAACTAACAGATCACAATCGAGTGAACAAGGCACAGTGCCGGCTTCGTACGTGATCACACTGCCAGAACAAGCATCATCGCCTCATGATCTGCCCACGACGCCTGCCTCTCAACATAGAGAGAATGAGGACAGGGTGGATATTTGTGCGACGCAAGCAAAAAAAATCACCAACCCAGAGGCTCCACGCGAAACCAAACTGTGCCGAGGCCCCGACGTTATCGGCGTCCACCTGACTGATACGGGAACTGTGTACAAGTGGTAAAGAATGTGATGTCGTGTACACTCACACTAACCGACACATGGCCACTCCAAGTGTTGTGCATAGCTTGCAGGAGCAACCGAAATGCTCATGTGAACGTGATGTGGGATCACATGATCCTCTTCTCTCCCCTACGTCCACCTGCTGAGTCCGCGTCTAATACTTAACAAACTGTTTCCCGCCAGCCGCCGTCTCATTTGGTCTATGTGCCGCTAGACTTCAATGTCCCGACCTAACACTTTTGAAAAAGTACTACATAGTTACTGAGTTACCATTGGGTACAAATAAAGTGTGTAAAGCATTGTACCTTTCATTACTGCATTGCATCTAGTCAACACAGTACAAAAACATGCACAAGAAAACAGCTCGTTTTACAACAAATTCACACTTACTAAACATATAAAAATATTTAGAAAAGCTATGCAGAAATGGCAGCAAGACAGGAAGTATGTTTAGTCTGGGGCGCAGGAAACTAATACCTACTCATTTAACAATCGAAACATAGATGAATAGCATCCCGCGGAACGTGTTGTGAGGCGCCCAAGTTCTTAGCAAAGGACACAAAATAGGTACCACATATTTAAAAAATACGACTTGCGTATATAACTTTCAAAGCTTGTAGTTTACGTAAACTAGTAATGGCTTTAAAGCCTGTTTATTAGAATTCAAGATAAATCTCAGGCTCACCCTAGTAATTTCAGTGATCTGGGTCTCTTTCTGCACCTTCTGTTTCATGCAGCTGTAGCCACACGTCTTGCCTAGTTTGTAGTCTTCGGGAGGAACTCCAGACGTGTCCGAGCCGCAGGGTTCGTACCAGCGGCCACCCATGTCCAGGGACATAGCACATTGGGTGCCTAAAGGCCAATGCTGGTAGTTTGCTGCAAGGTTGGTAATCCCAACACCCTGCATGTCATTTGAAAATCATGTAGGCTGGAAACGGTGACCAAAACATTGGTTTAACAGGCACACATTGAGAAGAGTGATTACTCGGGCCAGCAGGTAGTTTGCAAATGAACGCGGACACATTTTGTATACTTCGGTTGGTGTTTATATGTTCCTCGTCTATATTATTTTCAAACAGTGCATATTCAAGACTCATACATAGAGGTTTTAGCTAGATAGCTGTTGGTGGCAGTCGCTCGCGCTTGCACTGCAAAATAAGATATAGAAGAAATTGAATGCGACGATGATTGTTCCTGCAGTTCCAGCAAATCGTCACGTTGAGCACAAAGCAACGTGTATTCTAGTACCACTCGCTGCATTTTAATTCTTCGACTACTTTTGTCTATACCGCATGATCGCATTGTCTCAATGAAAAGTAACAAGTTCAATTCAGTTTTATGGATATTTATTATTTTCTGACAAGGTTCTCGTTCTCAGTAAATTTATGAAAATTGCTCAATAGAAAATTCTGATTAGGAATATACGTATGATGAGCCCAGAAGAGAGCAAATACATACCGGCAGACAGTTTTATTGTAGTGCTATACCTCGAATAGGAATGACAGATTTGATAATATGCATCTATATTTCATATAGCAGTGCAGGAAGACTCTACTGTACGCACAGTTTGATAGAACTCTGCACAATACCGGCTACAATAACCAAATTAAGGCTTTCAAGGAACTACACTGTTACGGCAAGTATGGCACAACACACTAAAGGCTCTTAAAATTGTAATGGACCTGTTAAAGGGAGACAAGAAGAAAAAGAGAATGAAGATATTGCAAGGGCACTGTTCGCAACAAAAACCATCATCCACCACTTGACAATAAAACCATACCACTAAAACCTGCTGTAGTGGTTGTAGTGGAAGGTGCTGCGTACAGGACACGCCAAAATTGAGGTTAAAGCACAGGTGCTCCGACGAAGCCGTCCCCTCGCTAAACTTTCACCACATCCATCCGGGTTGGGCATGTTCCGAAACGGAGACGACCGGTGACCCCTTTAAAATGTGCGCCTACCTCCACAACGACCAGTTCCACTTCAAAACCGAGAGAAGCCTGTACCTTTGCCGAAAGGCTGAATGAAGCCGTCGAGGCATGGCCCACTCTTCGAAAACAGGGCACCGCGGCTAACAAGTGGGGTCTCGCTTCTCAGCTTTTGAATGTCGTGTTCTTTCTAAGCTTTTATATGATATGCGAAAGAGGAGGATACGTTAACGGCATGAGATCATTTTGTTCCCGAGGTCAAGGTGCGCTTTGGGGACTCCACAATAAAAAAGGAATAGGTGAAACACATGCTCGTGCAACATCCACAACTGCCAAGCGAAACTTTCTCAATGTACATTGAGAAGAATGTTAGACTACACAAGATGGTAGGCTCTGGAATGTCTGAGGAAGACAGAGCCGGGCCCCTCCTAAAAGAAATCGCCGAGGACGTTTACAGTTTGTTTATTGCAAACGACACCCTTGCTTCAATTTCTGATGTCATTCGGCTTTCGAAACACTGAAGACAAGGAGCACCACACCGAAGTTTGGCAGTTTATCCAGTGTGACGACAGTTGCAACCATCGAGAGCAACCTGTCCCTCGATCACTAATCTACAATTCGACTAATAGTTTGCGAAAAAGTCGCCATGCATGCGCAAATGACACATCCAAGCGATGATCACTGACAACTGCCTCCAAAGTTGGAGCTGAGTGTTGCGTCCTTCTCTTCGTATCCGGCGGCGAAGTACATTGAGGAATATAGCCTAACGCATAGAGCAGAGCAATGTCACTACGATAACTGTCCTACTTATGACTTTCAGCTGGAACAAGAACAGTTGAGTTTTATGCCTGAGACTCTGTGACGTATTACGCCCGGCCGCCACATGAACAGCGCGGAAGCTATTACGACGACACGCCTTAGAATGGTTAAAGCGAATTTCAGCAAGCCGTCAGAACACTTTACCTGCATGACAATGAACTTGCTCGAAGACAGGAGCCTAAGATGCGTTCCGACGAATATATTGCAGACAGCGAGCCTTCCACTTGCAACTACTGCACTTACACAGGGCAGATAGCTGGATATTGTCGCCAGTGCCCCCAGTCAAAAAATACGCCACCCATGTTTTCGCCACCAGCAACCAGTACATCACATGACCCGCGCAAGGCCTACTGATTTCTGAGGAACCGTTTTACGCATGACACGAGATGCAGCAACCTTCCAGCATCTGAACGCAGCTTGACACCACCATTTAAACCATTCTCATCGCTCGTTGTCCCCTCACCACTGTTCTTCCACTCCGCCGCCGGGAAACAAACAGCAGTGAGGCCACTGGACGGTGTTCACAAGATTTACCTCTGCCTGTTGTGTTGATCAAAAACAAAGTAAACGTGCTGATTGACGGCATACAAACGATGGCTTTACTGGATACTGAAGCTACTGTATATGTGATGAGCCTCACCTTCAAAATTGTTTTGGCCTCGATGTTATGTTTATACAGAACGATGCGATTACCTTTTGTAGAGAAGGCGGCCAGTAGCTTCATCCCCTTGGTGTTTGGGCATTTACTGTTTTGTTGGCTGGGAAAGTGTTTGTGTCGGAATATGTAGCTCCTTTTTGTGTTACGCACAACGTGATTCTTGCAGTTATCTTGTCGAGGATTGTGCTGCTTCCATTGACGGTGGTAGTTGTGAAACATCGTTAAACCAGTTATCTATACCGGCACTTTGCGAACAGAGCTTCTGTGATATAGACAGGAACAAACTCGGCGTGAATAAAAAAGTATTTGCCCCGTCTTAGTGCTTGAAAGTCATCCGTGTCTCTTCAAGTGCCGTCGGCGTTGCTCGTGTTGGCCTTGTAGTTGGGCCTTTCAGCGTAAACTGTGCTAGGAGCATACTTGTACTCTTTTCTGTCATGTGCATGACAAAAGGAGTTGCGGCTTTCTGGGCGCTCAACAGTTCTGCCACACCAGTTGCGATTCCTCGAGGCATGAAGGTCTGTAGTAAGGAACCGAAACTGAAAGTGCGAACAAAAGTGTTGACGCAAATGAAGACCATGAAGTGGGGTCAGACGAACGTGAGCTTCGGAAAAGCGACGGGCAAAGAAGAACACGGCCAGCTAGCAAGACCACTAGCCGTTGGGACTCAGGGGACTGAACGGAGAAGCCAACGTCACCCACCCAACTGGAACGAGTGTCGCGTGTTCCTGCGGCGAGTGGTGGTTCCAGGCCAGGTCTGACATTCTGTTCCTGTGCCGGACTAGCATGCGGGCCAAGGCAAGCTAATGATTCTCTCTAGACTCGGGTCTGGCACAACCAGTCACTGAGATCGTGGCCAAGGTGCCACGTCGGAGCCGGTCCGGCATAACCGCCAATTGAAGATATGACCTCGGTGTTGTGTCAACCACAGCGTGGGGCCGCCTGGTCCAGCACAAGCAGCTGATGGTCTGCTCGTGGGCTACCGTGCACTTGGCCAGCTTCCCATGGCGCGATTGTGTCGTCGACGCCATCGTATTCAGTGGGAGCGTGAGGAGCACCCGACGGAATTAGACTTCTGAGTAGTGAGGACGCGTGGGTTACTCGCATGCGCGTAAACATAAGGACTGTAGGACTGAGTTATACAGCCAGTGTCTTGTACACACAGCCACAGTGTTGTGATTGTTACGCCAATAAATGTTTTTCTTGTCCATGTTTTTGGTTTCTTCTTCTGAGGGCCCAGGAACCACCACAGGTCGCTCTCTGCAATAAAGTCTCATGCAGGTAAACAGCAGCTCTATATACGAACCTCAGCTCAGCTTCCGCTAGTTGTGACAACCACTTTTCTGAAGTTTCAATGCTAGAGTATGATCAGCAAGGCTCTCTCTACAATGAATGAATTGGAAAGTTCTGGTAGAATTTCTTTCACAACAACTTCCTGCATTTGGCACCAAACATGGAGATGCACAACTTCAGTTACCATCATCCTGCACTCGTCACCAAAAAGACACCACCTCTGCACACCCATCCGCCAGAAGCTCTACCAAGTGTCTTCTTCCGAGCGCGAAATTAGTTCCGAGAAAGTAAAGGAGATAATGAACGAAAGTGTCTTCAAGAGTTCCATCACGTGGGCAGCTATGGAAGTCCTTGTCCAAATAAGATGGTTCTGGGAGATTGTGCCTTTGTTACCAGCGTCTAAATGTGGTGACTAAAAAGATGTATATCTCCCACAGCAAATTGATGATGTTAAGGTTTTTTTCACTGAGCTTCTCAACTTCCTACGCTTGATTTGCTATCATGTTATTGGCAAAAGGAACCGGAAGACAAGAAAAAGACCGTATTCGTGACTCCCGATGACCTATTCTGATTTATTGTTGTGCCTCTTGCCCAATGAAGTTCGCCTGCCACCTTTTAAAAAATTATTGGAACAGTGCTACGTGGTCTTAAGTGGGAGATGCGCACGTTATCCCAACAAAGTTGTAATCTTTGGCCATATGTTTGAAGAGCATAACAACCGCTTTAGTCGTGTTCTCGACTGCTTCGAAAAAGCTAGCCTGCTTCTGAATTCGAAGAAGTGTCACTTTGACGAACCTTAAACATTCGTCCTGGGGCAATTAGTCGACAAAGATGGCGTGAAACCCGATACTCGTGAGATTGTAGTGGTGAGCACCTTAATTTAAACCTCCGCAGTCGGCACGAGCACTTCGATTATTTATCGGCCTATGTTCTTGATTTCGTCGTTTTGTTCCCCGCTTTACGAGATCGTGCACCTACTGACAAGTATCCTGCAACAGGACGCGGCCTTCCAGTGGCCACCAAAGAGCGATGCCGCATTCTCTCAACTAAAGTTTATACTAACGTAAGTACCACCTTCGAGCCGCTTCGATCTATCTTGCCCGACTGAAGCATACACTGACGTAAGCGGTATCGACTTAGAAGCGTTGCTTCTACAATGTCAATGTGGCACCGAACTTGTCATCGCACATGCCTCCCATTTCCTGAACAATTCTGAACGATAATATACGGTGATAGCATAGGAATGCTTGACCGCTATTTTCGCAGTATGAAAGTTCTGCTGTTATCTTAACGGGAGACCATTCAAGATAATCACAGATCATCATCCCTTATGCTGGCTGGTAGGTTTGTGTGATCCCTTTAGTCGCCAAGCACATTGGGTGATGCGCCTACAGGAATAGGACTTCACGGTGTCGCAAAAAGTGGCCATAGTCTTACCGACGCAGATTGCGTGTCTCGGATTCCTCTTCCGACTACCGACTGAGTTGATGAGAATGTCTACTAGATGACTGTCTCGCTGAAATCACTAGCAAGTTTCCAGCGTGAGCGGCTTTTCGCGAGAATAACGGGGTGATCACACTATGGATATGGATCCGGTTTTTATCGCTGCCTTAATCCCCAAGGCAGCGGCCACTTCCAGGAGCATCTCATCGCAGTTCTTGACAAAATGCTCCAGGCCGGGTTTGCGTTTTATCCTAGCTGTTTGCAAGAGTCTTCGCTCCGCAGTTACACACACAATACATGACGATGGAACCTCCGGCCGTTTCAGCTTTGTACGAACGCTGCAACGCACGTGGGAACACAATTACTGGCCCAAGATTTACGAAACAACCAGACGCTATGTCACTAGTTGTGAAACTTGCCATCGTCTCACAACGTGGTGACCACAGCACCAGGTCCCCTTCAGCCATTTGCACCATCTATCATAAGCCTTTCGAGCAAGCAGGAATAAGCCTTTCGAGACACGAGTTGACTTTCTGGGTCCTCTCCTTTATCCAAGATTAATAATTGTTGGATAATCATTTGGTTTTCAATAATACACAATATGCCAAAGCATCAACCATACCGCCTTCCTCCACTGCTTCTGTGGCGTCATTCTTGCTGCAGTTTGCCTTGGCCCACCATGTGTTAGCATCAGTGACCATGACAACTAGTTTACTGCTCATGCCATTGAGGAATTACTTCGTCTGTGCACTTCATAGTTCTGCCATTGTACACCACACAATCCGCAGACAACCGACCTCGTTGAAAAACAGGTTTCAGACCAACATGCATGCCAAGTAGGTTTCCTTCAATCATAGGATCTGGAAGGTCACGTTACCGTTAATCACTTACCATTGCAACATGGCTAAACCTCAAACAACGTATTTTATTCTATTTGAAACTCTGTACGAAAGGTTACCGCGAATCCCTCTGTATAACTTCTTACCTTTTATTTTACGCAAGGATGATTGTGTATTGGAGACCTTGCCTTGCAGAAGAAGCCCGTTAAATAGTTCTTCTTCAAACTGTGGCCTCACAACGTCGTTCGAAGGAGCGATACGACAAACTTCACAAACCACTATCACTCGAAAAAAGTGATTTGATGTTGCTCCGGACGCAAAACGCAAGCTGGATTGCGACAGAACTTCTTAGCACGATAATATTGTTACGATACACGTCTGTACACGTCTCACAAATTACCTAAACAAATTTAATATACTATCGCCTTGTCAATTTGGCTTTCGTTCTGGCTACTCCAGTGACCTTGCGCTAATCTCACTTACTGACCAATTAAAAAAGGCTATTGACAACGGTTACTATGCGGGCGGTGTTTTCATCGACCTAACTAAAGCTTTTGATTCAATCAATCATCACATTCTTTTCAATAAACTTGAAGCATTTGGTAAAACTGGCCCAACATTACTATTATTGCGTAGCTATCTCTGCAACAGGACACAGAAGGTGGTAATTTCTAATGCATATTCTTCAACCAAATTAACTAATATTGGTGTACCCCAGGGGTCCATTCTGGGGCCCCTTTTGTTTTTACTTTATATCACTGATTTGCCGAAATTCCTTTCTTCATCCAGTTGTATATTATACGCCGATGACACCACAATTTTTAACTCCGATAGCAGTATTACATCCTTTACTGGAAGACTAAACTTTGATCTGGCACAGCTCGTTCGGTGGTGCAGTAATAACATGTTAGAAATTAACACGTCTAAGACAAAATTTGTTGTCTTCTCTTCACCACAAAAACCCTTGCCTTCTATCCCTCCTGTTATAATTGCGCGCAATGACATCCCTGTGAGCGACTGCTGTAGATTCCTAGGCGTTGAACTCGACAGTAACTTGAAATATCACCGACATGTTGCATATATTAGGAAAAAAATGACGTATGGCATTCGACTACTGATTAAATCTCGTCTTTATTTCAATCCATCAATACTTATGTCACTGTATTTTTCTTTTGTTCATTCGCACATTTCTTACTGTATTACTTCATGGGGCAACACATACACCACTCATCTTACTTCAGTTCACACAATTCAAAACCAAGCGATAAGAATTCTCACATCAAGCCCATATCTCTCTAACGCTAAGTCACTACTTCACGAAAACAATATATTAACTGTATCTGAGCTAGTTAAATATAACCTTGGTATTTAGATGTATAGAACTATAAATAACCAACTTCCACATTTCACTACCATTCTCTCAAATAACAATGTCACAAGGTTTGCCCTTAACAATAACTTTCTACTGCCAAAAGTTCGCACCAATTATGGCAAACAAACCATTCATTTTTCCGGAATTTCTTTTTGGAATAGTTTGCCTTCCGACATTAAAGTATGCCGTTCCCTGAAGGAAATTAAATCGAAGTTAAAAATCATATCATGTCAACTAACTAGCCTGTTTTGCTGTTCTTTAATTTATTCCTGTTCATTGTGAGTTGTGTTCTGTAATCATTTGTCATTGAAGTTAGCACGTTATTCTTACTTTTAGATTGTTTCTGTGAGATTACAAGGGTATATTCTTACTTTATTTGTTTCAATTGCATTTTACTGTAGCTCTGTCTCCCTGCTATGTACATCACAATCATTCTCAATTCTACATTGTACAAGAGGTCCCCTTGCAGTCTCTGACTATGGGACCTCTTTCTGTATATCATGCACATGTATTCTTCTTCATTTAGCACAATAAAACCTTCTGTTCTGTTCTGTTCTGAATAACTTGTTTAATGATCTATTTACAGCGCACAGAGCTCGACGAGCAAGATAGCGCCAGACCAGCATCCAACGAAAACTGACCTCGTCCTCCTCTTTCATGCAGCCGTGTTTAGCGGCGGTTTTGTATCATAACCCCCGGCGGTAAAAGCACCGTCCCGGTGCTAAATTTACGCAGATGATGTCGAAGGGGTGTAATAGGGCTTTAGCTGAGCCACGTGAACGGTGTCGCTCGGAGCTGACGATTACTTTGTTGGATCGGTTGGAACAATCTCGTACGTGACGTCTGTCACTTGGCGAACGATATGGAATGGTCCAGTGTAGGGCGACAACAGTTTTTCAGACAAACCCATACGCCGAGTAGGTGACCAGAGGAGCACGAGAGAACCCAGAAAAAAATGCACGTCCTAATGGTGAGAATTGTAGAGCTGTTGTTCGCGCGCCTGTGAAGCCTGTAGATGGTTACGGGCGACTTGGCGCGCGTGGTCGGCGCGGCCAATGGCTTCCCCAGCATATTCAGTGGCCGCAGGTAGTAACGCGTCTAAAGGTAAAGTTGGGTCCCGGCCATATAGTAGATAGAAGCGTGAATATCCGGCAGTGTTGTGACGAGATGAATTGTAGGCGGACGTCACATACGGCAATTGAATGTCCCAATCATGGTGGTCTGGCGCAACGTATTTGGCAAGCATATCGGTTAGGGTCTTGTTAAGGCGCTTCGTGAGGCCATTTGACTGGGGATGGTACGAAGTAGTAAATTTGTGCTTGGTATGGCAAGTCCTCAGGATTTCATGAACGACAGCTGATAAGAACTTGCGGCCACGGTCGGTGAGAAATTGACGGGGAGCACCGTGCCCTAATATTATGTTGTACAACAGAAAGTCCGCAACGCCGGTAGCGCAGCTGGTCGGGAGTGCTCGTGTGATTGCGTACCGCGTAGCATAGTCCGTGGCAACAGCAATCCATTTATTTCCGACTGTGGAGAGTGGAAAAGGACCCAACAGGTCGATACTAACTCGAAAGAAAGGCTCGTTGGGAACGTCTATCGGCTGAAGGTAGCCGGCTGGAAGGGCAGACGGCGTTTTGCGACGCTGACAGAGCTCACAAGCGGCGCCATAGCGTCGAACAGAGCGGGCAAGTCCAGGCCAAAAAAAAAAAAAACTGACGTCGTACCCAATCGTACGTGCGAGAAACGCCCAAATGGGCCGTCATGGGAGCGTCATGAAGTTGATGCAGGACAGTGGAACGCAAGTGCGCTGATATGACAGGAAGTAAGTCTGATCTGAAGGAATCAAGGTTTCGGCGATATAGGATCCCGTCTTTCACCAAAAACATTCGTAGGGACGGGTCGCGAGGCGTTGACTCCAGTTTGTCAATGATGGCTCGTAAAGAAGCATCACGACGTTGCTCTTCGCCAACGTTTAACAGCTGCGAAACGGAAAAAACGTCCGTGATAGCGTCAGTATCGGTTGCTTCGTCAACAGGGTAGCGGGATAAACAATCCGCATCCTGATGTAATCGCCCTCTTTTGTACATTACAGAGAACGTGTACTCTTGAAGGCGTAGAGCCCAACGAGCGAGACGTCCCGTGGGGTCCTTCAGGGAGGATAGCCAGTAGAGCGCGTGATGATCCGTGACAACAGGGAATGAGCGCCCGTACAGGTATGGGCGAAACTTGGCGACTGCCCATACAAGGGCGAGGCACTCGCGCTCTGTGATGGAATAGTTGCGCTCGGCTGGAGATAGCAGTCGACTTGCGTAGGCTATAACACGGTCGTAACGGCGTTGTTGCTGCAATAGCACAGCTCCTATGCCGTGTCCACTGGCGTCCGTGTGAACCTCGGTTGGGGCTAATGGATCAAAGTGAGCCAAGACTGGTGGCGTTGTAAGCAGTGTCGTAAGTTGCGAAAACGATGACGCTTGGTTATGGCCCCAGGTAAACGAGGCGTCTTTCTTCAAGAGGTCTGTGAGTGGACGTGCAATGGTCGCAAAGTCCTTAACAATGCGTCTGAAATATGAGCACAAACCCACAAAACTGCGGACATCCTTTGTGGTCTTCGGAACAGGAAAGTTCGTGACTGCGCGAATTTTCTCTGGGTCTGGACGCACGCCTTGGGCATCGACAAAGTGACCGAGCACGGAAATTCGACGACGAGCGAAGCGGAACTTGGAGGCGTTAAGCTTGAGTCCGGCTCGACGAAAAAAGTCTAAAATAGCTGACAAACGATAAAGATGCGTGTCGAATGTGGGCGAAAAGACAATAACATCGTCAAGGTAACACAAGCAGGTGGACCATTTCAACCCTTGGAGCAATGAGTCCATCATTCTTTCAAATGTGTTGGTGCATTGCAGAGTCCAAAGGGCATCAACTTAAACTGATAAAGACCATCAGGAGTGATGAATGCGGTCTTCTCGCGGTCCATCTCGTCGACGGCTATCTGCCAGTATCCTGACCGAAGGTCAATAGTTAAAAAATAAGTGGCACCGTACAGGCAGTCGAAGGCGTCGTCGATGCGAGGTAAAGGATAAACGTCTTTTTTGGTAATTTTGTTAAGGTGACCGTAATCGACCCAAAAGCGCCATGTTCCATCTTTCTTTTTAACAAGGACGACTGGAGAAGCCCAGGGGCTGCATGAAGGCTCGATAATGTTTTTCGCAAGCATTTTGCCGACTTCATGGTGTAATACTGCACGCTCCGACGCAGACACACGGTAGAGGCATCGGTGAATGGGGGTTGCATGGCCAGTATTTATGCGATGGGTGACAATGGTCGTTTGACCTAAAGAGTTGCTGGCAAAGTCGAAAATGCTACGATAGCCCTCAAGAACGTGGCCAAGCGCTGCAGCTTGCTCAGACGTGAGGTCCGTTGACACCATTCGCTCGATGTCGGCGCCGCAAGAACGTGATGGAGTGGAACCACTGACTGAGCTGCAGCAATCGTCAACTCTGAAGGGCTCGACATGGTAATCTTGGAGAGCAGTAATTTTGGTCAGGAAGATACCCTGTGGCAGAACTTGGGTGGTGAGTGAAAAGTTGACCAGTGGAAAGAAGGTGCGGTTTCTTTTAATCGTCAGAATCATATGCGGCACAGCAACCCCATGCGTAAGCATCACTGCAGGAATTGGGGCCACCATGTAATCACCATCAGGTACTGGCGGCGTGGAGGATAAGTCGACATGTGTGACAGAGTTAAAAGGGAGGCGCGTGAAATCAATGCAGCAGAGGCTGGTTTGCGGTGGGCTAGGCGGGTCGGAAAACAGGGGTAAAACGAGATGGAGAGAGCCAGCCGAACAGTCTATGAGGGCAGAGTGCGTGGCTAGAAAATCCATATCGAGAATGAGTTCATGAGGGCAATGTTCGATAACGGCGAAAAGAACGACAGTGCTTCTCTCCCCAATAGACACTCGCGCAGAGCACATGCCAAGAATTGCGGCAGTTCCTCCATCGGCGACTTGTACAGCTCGGTTAAGGGCGGGCGTGACAGCTTTTTTAAGTCGGCGGCGAAGGTTAGCACTCATAATGAACACATGCGCGCCAGTATCTACCAATGCACTGACACGAACATTGTCGACAGTAACGTCCAAAAGGTTCCGGTTTGTTGTTAGCGTTAATCGAGGATTTCTTCCGAAGGTCGTCAACGCAGCTCCACCTCCAGAAGCTGCACGGCCTAGTTTTCCGGTCGGAGATGCTGCGAAGTGGTCGGGGAGGTAGCACGGCATTGTGGGGGCGACCGGGACTGACGACGAGCAAGGGACGGTGACCGGTCGTAGCGAAGTCTGCTCAGAGGTGCTAGGAGCGGCAAAAGTGGTCGGCGTTGATGGAGAAAGTGATGGGGACGATTGGCAAGCAGAAGTGCTGTGATACTGAGGTGCATAATGGGACGGTGGAGCCCAGCGGCTGCGGCAATGACGTGCGATATGACCAACGCGTCGACAGTTGAAACATATGGGCCTGTCATCAAGGGTACGCCATTCGGACGGATCGCGTTGTATGTGAGGAGAAGAAGGGGGACGAAAAGAAGGCGCAGCAGAGTATACGGCAGGAACAGGATGTAGGCCGACATTCGATAGCTCTTGACGAATGACGTCTTGTATCAAAGAAATCGTGGTCGGGGAAGGCGCAGGCGTCGGTAGTGGCGTGGCTACCGGTTGTGCTGCCTCGACCTCTCGACGAATGATGCGTGTGAGGTTGTCACATAGAGGGGCCTGGTGGAAGGCGTCGTCCCACGAAGTGGTCGCTGTGTTCGGAAGGCGCACGATGTTTTGGGCTACACGGCGGGCTTTAGCTTGTTCGAGACGTCGGCATTCTTTAAGGATGGTGTCGATGCTCCAGACGTTGTTAAAAACCAGCAGGTTGAAAGCATCGTCGGCAATGCGTTTCAAGACGTGGTTAACCTTTTCGTCTTCCGACATGGACTGGTCGGCCTTGGAACAAAGGGCCAAAACGTCATGATTGTAGGAGACGTACGATTCGGTAGAAGACTGAGCCCGTGTGGCAAGAGTCTTCTTCGCAGCGAGCTGATGAGCAGATGAATCGCCAAACACGTCACGTATCTTTTCTTTGAAGAGGTCCCAGCTGGTTATGTCGGCTTCGTGGCTTTCAAACCATGTTCGGGGAGTGCCGTCCAGGTAGAAAAGCACGTTGGCGAGCATGAGCGTGGGACCCCAGCGGTTAGTTGCACTGACGCGCTCGTACCACTTCAGCCAAGTGTCGAGATTAATCGTACCATCACCGGAGAAAGTGCCGCGATCCCGGAGGTGCGGGAGTGTGACGTAGGTGGTGGCTTGGACTGATGAGGACGGCGTAGAGGAAGTACCAGCAGTCGAAGCAGTCGAAAGGTCGCCGATGGTGCGACCGCTACGCGTCTGCATCGAGGTACGGGGGTCATCCACCTCCACCAATAATGTTACGAGTAACTTGTTTAATGATCTATTCAAAGCGCACAGAACTCGACGAGCAAGATGGCGCCAGACCAGCATCCAGCGAAAACTGACTTCTTCCTCCTCTTTCATGCAGCCGTGTTTAGCGGCTGTTTGTATCAATATGACCCTTCTGTATTTGTGAACCGTCTCGGTCAAAAAATTTGCCTAATAGTTCGTCTGCTGTGCAACGGTCGACGACCAATTAGAACTGAGCTGATATTGCTCACCTGGATCCTTGCTACCCTCCTTATTAATCGCGGATAATTTTTTGGACACACGATGTCGCGCTTCAACGTTGGTGGTGGCGCCATCCACCCCCACCCCCCTTCTCCTATGCTCGCTCGCGTCTCGTGCAGCATGCTCACATCTCGTACCGGCCCAGGAAGACACCAATCTCCCCCCCCTCTCTAGTCTCGCAAAAATGTCATTCCTCTCTTTCTATCTTGCCTCATAAGGCCGATGCAGGCAGCATCTGCTCATAAAAAATGACTCCTCGTGCTGACTAACCGTTCACTGGCCACACTGTATACAAGGTTTCCCATGTAACATTGGCCAGAGTTTAAAAATATAACGGAACGCGTAATTACGACGCGGCAAAATGCACGTTACCCACTGTTGCTTCAATGAGAAAGTTGTAGATCGGTTTGCAAAACGTGTGATAACACAGTTTTGAACTTTATATCTGTTAGGTTTTAGTGTTTTTCTGCTAATTGCGATTGCCCGCGAACTACAATAAAATACTACGTGAAAAATCCGCTCACGCGTCAGTGCGCACGATGATTGTAGTGCTCCCTAACGTTCTGCGTACGAGCGACACCCTTCCTTTGCACCAATTCATGACAGCGATAAGCAGTCACAGCGGTTATCGTTTTTGTGGCCGATAGCAAAACGTGCTCATCGTAAAGCAACCACTATCGTTGCGGCCTTGCTGGGACAGCATAATAGGGCAAATGCTATAGTCGTTCGTAAGCGGTTCGTCAAGAAGTGCTAGAATCGATGCGCGCACTGGCACACGAGCGTGTTTGTCACGTGGTATTTTTTGTATTTCGCGGGCATTTGTAAATACATAAGAACACCTAATACCTAACACATAAAGTTTGAAACTGTCTAAGCAGACGTTTTTAAACAAATATGCAACTTTCTCACTGAATTTTTTGTCCATCCTCTTTCTTGAATAATTAGTTAATCAAACATATATAACTAAACAATACTTGAAAACACAAAAAAGTCTGACTAAATCCAGGCAACAGTGAGCAACATGCATTTGGTCGCATCATGATTACGTGTTCCGGCATATTTTTAAGCTCTGGCTAAAGTTACGTGGGAACCCAGTATATAGGCACTGAATCGCTCGTTCGGAATTTAGTCGAGGGCGTCTTTACTTGGCTTTTACTTGACGTTGAAGACAACACTTCTGCTTCATTCAATTATTAGAAATAATAAAAAAATAGCAAATAAACATTCACAAACCACACCCAACTACGCAACATTCACGTGATACCTCCACCACTCTGCGACGCATTTACTCCAGTTCTCCCGTGGGGAGATTCGGGTGGCTATTCTTTTTTTCACCCACACTCGCCTTATTGCCTTCATATGCTTCAAGAGGCATGTGAAGGACATGCGAAAGGCAGGAAAGAGGAAGTGAAAAATTGCATTTTGCAAGGGCTCTGTTCGCAACAACAACCAGTGTCCTTTACCTGTATCACAACTTGTAATAGCAATGTTAATGATCGTTCAGAAACAAGCCGACAAGGAACCTTCCGCACGTATTCTTTAAGCTTGTAGCTACTGGTGTGCAAGCGAGCCCTGAACCTTCCCATTCCTACTTCCAATCGCCGCTTTGCGGCCTTCAGAGGGCACAACTTGTATTATGCGTTGCGGGTGGATCATCCCATCAGCCAAATGAACCGCCTGTGATAGACGGTTCTAGAACCACCTTCTGGGCTGGCTCTCACTAGACGAAATCTCTATTAAACGACCCAATTCCTCTGTTCTGGAGCTGTGGCGGCCAAAACTTTGGGTCGAGCCACTTCCTCGCAACATCCATCTCAGTCAACACGCAGGCGGACGCCTAACCTGAACACAGTTTCTCCACGCTCGATTCTCCTGGCGTCTTGGAAGTAGATGTCTCAGGCCCAACCTTCTCGAAGCACTTCACAGCCACAGTAATATAGGACGATCAACACATTGACGACATCTCTTTCCACGCCCCTGATGCAACTAGATCTGCAGAGAGAGCCATCGCTTGGACGTCGTCTCACTACTAGGCAAGAGTGATCATAACGGGCTCGTTCTTTGGCTTTCCCCAATACTTGTATGGTACCATAGCTTTTCTGGGCGCCAACCTTGTCCAGGTTGCCTCATGGCACTTTGAACTTCATTAAATTCGCATAGTCTCTTCTCCTGACTAGGCGCGGCTCTTAGGTAGCAAAGCGCTTCATGCCGCTGTCAGCGTTTCTCTCTGCCAGGCCGTTCCCTTTTCCGACAACGCGTCTCCCTTGGGCCTCTCAGCTTTTACGCAGTACTGCGAAATCATCGGTTAATATCGAACTTCGCGCCCTCTTTACCCAGAACTTGCACAGGGTCTCTCTAAAGTGGACTAGAAACTTCGGAGACGCTTGCAGATGAACACTTTCTTCATTCCTGCAGCCGCTGATTATTATATACCGGTTATATATAGCTACTAAGTGCATTGTGGGGTGCTGGTCGACACCAAACACATGATTGCAATATGCCCTACCATTCCTCTTCCTTTTAAATGCGAATTCAATTCTCAGTTGGGGCAATGTCAGGCGTCCGTCGGTATCCGTCGACCAACCTCTCCCATAGCAACAGCTGTGGGCGCGTGCGTCCCTAGTAGCCGGAGCTCCCAACATGTTACGCTGCGGCATCAGCAGCTTTCAGCAACAACTGCAAGCGCGTGCACCTATTTAACGGTTCACGCAAGCTTCCAGAGCTGGAAGCGACAAAAAGGCCACGTGCGGCAAACGGCGCTATTGGCGCTACGGTGTAAGAAAAAAAAGAAAACACTAATCTTCTAACGCTGGGTTTTCACCTGCAAAACACCGTTACGAACGCTACGCACTGCTTTCGCATTTCGCCATGATTCTCTTCGAGGACGTGGGGGTATTTTTCTATCTCCCTTCTCCCTACCCACAAGAGAGGCTTGAGAGGAGTTCCTGCTCGACTGCTCCACCCAGGATGCTCAACACTACTTGGTAACAGGCTGACGAGCAGTGAGGACCTCCAGTGAACTTCTGGTATAAGGAGACCACTCAAGTGAACTTGTAGTAGAACTCGGCGTTTTTTTTAATAAACGTTTTTCCACCCCTACCACCATTGTAACGGGTAGACAGACGACCACAACTGTCACAGTTCGTTGAAACTTTTGTCGTCAACCGTCCTTAGGGCTGATAGGTTTCTGAGTTGTTCTTTCTTGAAGTTCAGAGGGTGTTCTTCGGACTTCCTATTGTTGGGAAAACTCCGACTTTCAATACAGTTTACTTTTTGAAGAAAGTATCGCAGTCTCCACAATATGCTGTCTGAGTATTTATTTAGAGGTTGTTTCAATGCATAATATTTTTATTTGCTACGATCATTTGTAGCAATATTTGTGATACTGTATTCCATTCTTTCATTTTTTACTTGCTGTTAATTTGAATTTAGACTAGCAGGAGTGATTTAGGTTGCATCTTGATTTTAAATGCCAATAATATTAGATACAAAAATAATAATAAGCATATTTATTATTGTTTCTAGTTATCGCCGTATTTGTCTACTACCTATCGGAAAAATTGCCACGGCGGATACTGGAAAACATGGTGGGCGTAGTCAAAATAATAGGGGGCATGGTGGAAATTATTATAGATATGGTGGGACATAGTGGAAGTTATGGGGGATATGCCGGGACATACTGGGTGGTATGGTGTACAGATGATGGGTAAAGTGAAAATGATGGTGGAAAGCAGAGGATAGATAGTGGGCAATATTGGGACACTCTGCCCACCATTGCTATATTGCTGGGAAGCCCTAAGTATATGTTGGGTGGTGCTTATTATGGTGGGCCACATGATGTACCAAGCTGAGAAACTCTTCCCACCATTGCGATAATGCTGGGAAGCAGTAAGCAGATGATGGGTGGGCTTATAATGGCGGGCAGTTTATATAGGGTACCATGCTGGGATCTGTACACTACATTTTCAACCACCATAATTTCCACCAAAGGTTAGGCCTACCGACCGAGCCCGCACAATTGTGTTATCCGTGCTTCCTGGTTTCAGAATACAGGATTTCGACGATTAAGAATGACAATACAGTGCAGCCATGGCATCAATTAGCCTAAATGAAGCATCTTGCATTATGTATGATGCCTTCTCAAGAAGCAACAAACATCGATGCGACGCGATTCAAGCACTCCCAGAGAACGTAGGTCTCTTCTCACCGACAGCTGCCGGTCGCACTCGCCGGCACTTCTCTGGCTTCTGTGCGAGAACTCAGACGTGGCAATTCGTGTGCTTGGGGAACCAAAATGATAGCGTAATGTTTCCGGCACACTGCATTCATTTTCGCCAAGCCGTTATGTAGTTGTTGCTTTAGCGAAAAAGCTACAGTATTGCGCTGGCACGACCGCCCTCTACATTGCGCGAAAAGCATCCCAATACTCAATCAAATAAATTAGGCGGGCGTATCTATGGAATGAACCTAGAAGCGTCATAAAGCGTGAGCAGATGTCACCCTTTAGAACGAGCATGAAACGGATATTAAACTTGGCAGACCCCACCGGTAAACTGTTGCTGCTCCCCAGTCCACTTGGTTTTTTTTTCTTGTAGTGGTGAATTGTAAAAAAAAATAGCACTGGTGCAATTAACACAGTGAAAATTGTTACAGGCAGCAGTTGCTTGTGTTTAATAAATGTGCAATTTTTAGTAGCAGGTGCAGACCTCGTCTATGTCGTGTACACGACAAACATAACTGAAGTTGAACCGTAAGTTTGTATGACAACTAACAATTTACCACACAACGAACCTCATGTTGGTATGGCGCAGTGGTTAGTGTCTCTAATTGGGGATCCACAGGTTGCACGTTCGATTCCTCCGTGGCGCCTTGTTTTTTTTACGGGACGGGTGTTTTATACCGTTTTTATAGAATTTTTTTTATTTTTTGTGGCAGCTCGTCACGGTGATTCTGACATCATTTCGCGCTCAAGCGTTGCCGGCACTGCAGCACCCACCATATCCCGTCATGCGCCATGGTGGGCGTTTCCCACCATTCACCCACTACATTAATCCACTATACTGGTGGGCGGTGGTTTACACCATGCCCACCATTTGTTTTTTTAAGATAGGGCTGTGTGCCGTATTGAATTTAATTGTGCTGCCTCTTCATAACATACTGTATGTTAGCGTGAATAATTCAGTGATTTATAATCAACAGGGGTTTCTCTCTGGGCACTGATGTACCACAAGTATTGCTATTTTCCCGACGCAAATATTTTCTTCTGTTTCTCACAGAGCGGGTGCAGTTTAGTGTAACTGGAGCAGCTTTTTTGACGTAGCTAGCTACTCACTCTTTTTGTTTAAGCTTGAAAACTGATTTCGACTCGTCTGCTGCGAATCTCCTGCATAGCTATCTTTTTAATTATTCATGCTATGATCTCATAAATGGCCAGTCGTCATTGTTATACAAAGAGACTTGTGGAGTCCCTCAAGGGTCAGTATTAGGCCCAGTCCTAGTTTTACTTTATCGTGAAGATGTTTTTTCAAAATTCTTTCTTGTTTTCTGTAGTATGCTCATGAGATTAAGATACTTAAGTAAATTGATTTCTTTAACGACTATCACTTGCTGCAGTCAGATTTGTGTTCTTGCTCCGAATTGCATTATAACAATGCCTTTTGTTTGAATACCTCAAAAACCACATTCTTGAGTACAAGTCGCAAAACATTCATCGGGTCATTTCCACATTCTCTGAATACTATGTCTTTCGGCAAGGTGTATGAGTTCAGTAGTACTGGTGTTTTTTGATAGCATGCAAAATTTTTCTTCTCACACTAAACGTGCTTTAATGGGTGGTCTTTGTTCTCTCGGCTACATATTCAGAACTTCTCGAGAATACAGTTCTTCTACAGCATTCCACAAATTTTACTGTGCCAATTGTCTTCTGGCACCTAAATATGCATCTGTGATGTACAATCGCATTGCTAACTCTGGCAGTGGCGCCTTTGAGCGGGTCCAGAAAACGTACATGACTATTTACAATCATTGTTTTGCTAGAAAGAATTCTGTATCTAGTTCTAACACTGCCATATTATTATTATTTCCATCGCTTCTCTGCCAACAAAATCACGCTGACCTTTTATTTCGTTACAAACTAGTTCCTGGTACTTCTCAGTTGTTTAAATTTGGGGATTCCGCGTATGTCAACCAGAGCCATTTCATGTACCTACCAAATGTTTACTATATTTTAGCGTTCATAGAATACAAAGCCTCTCTAACAATTTCTTCATCTTGATGTTTTTCGTGTTCCATAAGCACTCTATTATTCAAGATATCAGCGTGACAATGTGTACAAATGTTTCTGTTTTCTGTTTTTCGGGAAGCCTCACGCACGTTTGTGTGTAGTTCGCAATATTTCTGACTACCATTTCTTGACTTTCGTGTTCTATTTTTACAGTTTTCTCCTGTTACGTTGGTTCATATTTCTCTTTGCTCTTTTATTTGATGGCTTTTTCTGGAGACCTCCTTTATAGTACTGTTTACTTTTTGGCTGGGTACACTGATAATCATAATGAAAGGAATATTAATTGTTTGTATTAATAATAACATTAGTAGTAGTATTGATTTACCAGGGAAACTGACTACAATAGTGTCAATCGTAGTAACAGACACACTGCTTCATCAGATCTTTAAAAAGTGTTATCTCCAAAAGTACAGTAAATAGGCAAGCTCTAATATACATAGGGGAGTGACACAAACTGCGGTGTTTGGCGCCAGTCTTGTAAAAACGGGTAGTGCGTTAGCAATGCATGATGAATATTTTATAATTTACTGGCACACCTGACGTGCAAATTAGGTAAGAAGAACCTACATTGGTACTAGCCGGTGAAGGTCACAATGAAGTGTTTTACCTGACGCAAGTGTTGAAGCCCTTGATTGCAGTCAAGCTTAAGCTGGTTGCTGCCCTTCGACAAAGTTTCGAAATTAAATACGCATTAAGCATGGCCCACAACAGAGTTATTACTTACCATGCGCACTTGGTAGTAAGTAATGTTACCAACTGTGCTCACGAGGTCAGCTGTTAGTATGGTTGGTGGCACCATGTGGCAATTAACCAGGTTGATATCAGGCCCAGCGTAATGTATGATGACAACAAAGATGTCCACCGGTACGTCACTGAAGAAATATGTAGATATCAAATGCTGAAAATGTCGCACTAGTAAAGCATTCAAGATAGAATTCTATGATGAGCTTTTTCCAAAGTAATGCTTCATTGGGGCACCGACAACTGTCAAAAGGCTGATCAGCCACACAAACGACTTCCTCAATCCGGCTTACCAATTATTTCATTTGTGCGTTATTTCAACGATATGTTGCGCAAAAATAATAGACTTTAGCCAGCTTACACTGAGTTCGCAAACGCTACTCAGCGTGCGAATATCAGGCTGAAGCAAACTAAAAGCTTTCACAGATTCACCTCAATCCAAGGCACGGTTGAATAAGACATGATTTCACAATTTTGAGCGTTTTTTTGGTTACAAGTTTATTGCCTTTGGAAATCTACATTTCACCATGCCCGATGATGTTCGTACTCTTTATCACATTGATTATCCAGTGTGTTCACTGGATCCGACTCAAATGTAATAGAACGCGTGTTTCTTCAGGTATTCGCTTGAATAGTTTGCAAGGCGATGTTTTTGCAATGCATAACGTAATCAAAGAGAAGAAAACTGAAGTTCAGGAATACATATAAAAAATATTTGTGCTTTAAAACTGCAGTGTGCTAACTATGCCAAAAACAATTAGGTTAAAGTGGACGAAATGGGACCAATGCTGACTACTGGGCCCAAAATGACAACCTTCGAACTATACGCTTGATACCCTACAAATTGACATATTATGGCAGGCGCTCGCCCGCACACCACGTATATAAATTAACATGCGAACAAGTCACACCCACCACTGTCTCCAGTATTCAAACCTGCGCAATCTCGGTATTAATAAGCATAGTTCTGCGCTGATAAAGTATTACGCGGCCACCTACGAATATTCACAGTGCCTGGCATTTTTTTTAATCAAACATGGGCCGTCGCTGTAGGAAGATCAGCATGGATGCAATGCATGTTTTTTTTGCGATGCTGTTGACTAGTGGCCTCAAATGTTATATTATAATAACAGTTTACTACTCGCCTGTACACCCTCAAAAAATGTGACAAAAGGCAGGCTGTTCTGAGAAGCCCACACTCTGAGCAACTATTGCGAAAATTTTCATTTGTTGCCCCGGATGTTTTAAATTACTCAACATCTGTTTGTACCAAGAAAAGTCAGCAGATTATTCGGCCGATGCCACGCTATGTGGGAATCAGGTTCATGCAGAGCACGTGGAGAATACTTTCTGATGATGCATTTTTTTATTTGAGCGAAGTGTTCTAAAGGGCAACAAAAGTGATTATAATGTTGTTTCATGCATGTCGTGGGCTCACGAAAGTCCCTTAAATGGCCACATAAGCTCTGGGGCTTCGTCACCACTTCATTTGGATTACAGAGTTCATATTGAAACGAAGAGCACCCTTAGGTGCGATGGTGCGAATACCATAAGTAACTTTCATTAGCGAATTACTGTGTGGTCGAGAAACGCACGCATATAGTTTTTTGAATGACATTGCCACCAGAAACTGCCAACGCTCAGTGCAAACGTCGCGAACAAAAGAAGCGCTGACAGCACCACTATAACAGACAAAGCCAGCCGCAATGGGTGAACGGGTTTTGTATGCACACGAGCTTTGACCATGCGGCGAGCGCGCGTGAAGACGAAAACAACCATGCTCGACGCAGAGATTTGTGAGTACTACGATCGTTCGGTTCCTTTTCTCAGCTGCTGTGTTATTTCTTTAGCTTTCGAAACACGTTCGCCCTAATTAAACCTTCTAAATAGGACATCCTTGTTTTGAGGTTGTTATATCTGTTACATATTTTGGTGGAGGTGCAGGGCAAGTGATTCCGAGCCCCACACGAGATTGAAGTATAAGCAGTGACCTGACCAGCCGCAACCTGTAGAACTTACACTGGTGCACCAATTAGTGAGCCGCCGTATCCGAGGAGAATCGCCAGAATTTGGACCACTTTCTTCTGTGTCAAGGGCATCAACGACAAAGACAAGTGATACCTCCACTATGACGAGCCAAGTTACGCCGGGCAACTCATCGTAAGCCAACCTGTCATTCCAACGGTTTGTCACGGTGACCAATACGAGGACGCCGAAGACTGGTTAGAGAATTTCGAGAGAGTGGGAAATCTAAATAAGTGGAACGAGGAAGGCAAGCTGCACAACGTTGCACAACATTGCATCGGAAGACTCTGCACGAGTATGGTACAAAAACAACGAGACATTTCTGACGTCGTCGCAAGAGCTTCGGCGGGAGCTATAAACTGAGTGCGTTCGACAACAGTGATCAACGCGAAAAGGCGGAAGCAGCCCTTCGTTCACGGAAGGAACGAATGAACGAAACTCTCGCGATTTACATAAAAGATATGTCCCACCTTTTTAAGCGAGGTTATCAGGGCATGACAAAGACAAGAAGGTGCGCTACCTCATGCACCGGGTGAAGCAATAGTTTTTCGCGGGACTCATCCGTATCCTGCCCCGTACTGTTTCTGAGTTTTGGTCTGAAGCAACAACCTTCAAAACTACGCTGCAGCAAAGAGCCTGACAGTACAACTGCGACGTAGCTAGTGCATGAGTAGGAGTCTACTCAGCAGGCGTCGTGGATAATCTTGACACATTGCGGGAACTCGTCCGGTCTGCTGTCAGGGAGGAATTAAGGAAAGTGCAGTTACCTGATGTCAACCCCGAGCTGTCTGTCGCTGAAGTTTTCTGAGAAGAAATTCGGCAGGCCATGCGGAAGCCTTGGATTGATGTGCCAGCGACCCGAAGGGCGGCAACGTACTCTCTGGGGCTCAGGCGACCTGCTCTGCACTGTGCGCTGATCGAGACACCCAGTATATATGTGAAAACAATGCGCAGCCCGCCTAATATTGTGTAGGCAGCCCACACTCCACCTCGTGCGACAGAGACAATGCCACGGAAGAGCGATGTATGGCGAGTTGCCGCACCTAGGTCCTTGTGCTTCCACTGCGGAGAGGCTGCCCACCTGTACCGATTCTGCCAATATCATCAGGCTGGTCTTATGGGATTCGCCATCAACGCACCGGGTCGACGAAACGACGAAAGGCCTTCCCACGTTGAAGAGTACCTATGCTCACGTCGAAACTTTGACCGGCCTTGTCATCATCAACCACGCCCACCATCCTCCATGCGTTACCACTCGTCCAGCCCACGTCCCTCCCCAAGCACGTCTGGACATCGCGATCTATCCTAAATCCGGGAAACTGAAGAAGGCGACCTGTGGAGGCGAGACTGCTAGTGACTTCGGACTTGAAGATCCTCCACTGCGATACGAGCATGATGACGACGATTGTTTCCAGGTAAATGAGTGAAGTAGAAAAAAATAATTTCAGATTTGTCTTTAGTGATTGACGGAATCGAGCTCAATGCTTCGATCGACACTGGTGCGGAATACCCCGTGATAAGTTACAAGTCAGTGAAGCGACTCGGGAAACTTTTGACCGAATAGAGTGGACATCAAGTACATACTGCAGGCGGTCACCTCATAACCCCTTTCGGCTGATGTACCGCAAAGATGGTGGTACGGGCTTTACTTACGTCAGTGGGTTTGTCGTCCTGCCCATGTGTTCGAGAGAAGTCATATTCTGAATGAATTTCCTACGATATAACGGTGCGATCATTATTTTTCAGAGGTCAAGCATGTCATTTTCTACGGAACATGCTATAAGAGCAGCACGAGTAGAGGAGTAATACAACACCTACTACGGGTCGTTGATGATGATGTAACGGTACTGCCACAAGGCAGTGTAATAATTCTTGCCTGAAAGGATATATTTAGTGACTACGAACGTGTGGCAGCCTGCAAATTGGATGTTTCCTTAAGAGAGGTGTTTGTGCGACACAATGGATTATCAAGCTGCAGAACGGGTGTGCAGAGATTCTCCTCACAAACTTCGAGAACGAGTTCCAACAAATTACAAAAGGAACAGCCATGGCCTTTCTTGATGAGTCCCGTGAAGTGGCAGAAATAAGCAGTCTTGAAACTGCACCAACAGATATGAAACTAACATCTGACATCGGCGTCATCATCATCATCCTCAGCCTGACTTTGTCCACTGCAGGAAAAAGGCCTCTCCCTTGTTCCTCCAGTTAACTCGGTCCTGTGCTTGCTGCTGCCAATTTATACCCACAAACTTCTTAATCTCATCTTTCCATCTAACCTTCTGTCTCTTCCTAACTCGCTTGCCCTCTCTGGAAATCCAGCCAATTACCCTTAATGACCAGCGGTTATCCTGTCTACGCGCTACATGCGCGGCTCATGTCCATTTCTTCTTCTTGATTTAAACTATGACATCCTTAACCCCCTTTTGTTCCTTAGTCCACTCTGCTCTCTTCTTGTGTCTGAAGGTTACATCTACCATTTTTCTTTCCATTGCTCGCTGTGTCGTCCTCAATTCAAGCGGAACCCTCTTTGTAAGTTGCCAGGTTTATGCTCCGTAGCTAAGTACTGGCAGGATACAGCTGTTATATACCTTCCTTTTGAGGGATAGCGGCAATCTACCTGTCATAGTTTGAGAGTGCTTGCCAAATGTGCTCCACCCTATTCTTATTCTTCTAGTTACTTCTGTCTCGTGGTTTGGCTCCGTGGTTATTACCTTCCCTAAGTAGACATAGTCTTTTACAACTTGAAGTGCACTATTACCTATCTCGAAGCGCTGCTCTCTTCCGAGGTTGTTGTACATTACTTTCGTTTTCTGCAGACCCACCCATTTTAAGACCCACCTTTCTGCTCTTCTTATCTAACTCTGAAATCATGAGTTGCAAATCGTCCCCTGAGTTACTCAGCAATGCAATGTCATCAGCGAAGCGCACGTTACTAAGGTACTCTCTAGTAACTCTTATCCCTAACTGTTCCCATTCTAGGCTTCTGAAAACCTCCTGCATGCACGCGGTAAACAGCATTGGGGAGATTGTGTCACCATGTCTTACACCCTTCTTGATCGGTATTTTGTTGCTTTCTTTATGAAGCACTATGGTAGCAGTTGATCCCCTGTATATTTCTTCCAGGATGTCTATATATGCTTTATAGACACCTTGATTCCGCCGTGTCTGCATGACTCCTCATATTTCTACTGAATCAAACGCCTTCTATGTATAGTGGTTGGCTATATTCTGAGCATGTCTCTATTGCCTGATTGATAATATGAATGCAGTCGATGGTTGAGTAGCCTGTTCGAAATCCTGCTTGTTCCTTTACTTGATTTATTTCTAATGTTTTCTTTACTATGTTCGCCATTGCCTTTGTAAGTATCTTGTATACTACAGAGAACAAGCTAATCGGCCAGTAATTCTTCAATTCCTTGTCATCTCTTCTCTTATGCATTAAGAGGATGTTAGTATTCTTCCAATGCTCTGTTATTCTTCTCGTCAGCAGACACCACGTAAACAGGGTGACTAGTTTTTTAGCACAACCTGTCCTCCATCTTTCAGCAGATCTGATGTTACCTGATGCTCACCTGCAGCTTTGCGTCTTTGCATGCTTTCCAAAGCTTTTCTGACTTCTTCTATTAGTACTGATGTGGTGTCCTTTGGATTACTGCTAGTTCTTATAGTATTAAGGCCGTTGTTGTCCCGGCTACTGTACAGATCTCTCTAAAACTTCTCCGCTATTTTAACCATCATATCCATATTGATAGTTATTTCGCCATCTTCTTCCCTTAGTGCATACATCCGATTTTTGTATCCCCAAGTTTCCTCTTCACTGCTTTGACGGTTCCTCCGTTTTTCAGAGCATGTTCAATTTTCTCCATGTTATACCTTTTTACAACGGATACCTTACGCCTATTATTCAACTTCGAAAGCTCTGCGAGTTCTATTTTGTCTGTTGCACTTAAGACTTTCACAATTTGACTCTTCCTAATGAGATTTTTTGTTTCCTCGGAAAGCTTGCCAGTGTCCTGTCTAACTAACCTGCCTTCAACTTCCACTGCACACTCTGTAATGATACTCGTCAGATTGTCATTCATTGCATCTACGCTAAGGTTGGTTTCCTCACTAAGAGCCGAGTACCTGTTCTGAAGCGAGACTCCGAATTCCTGTACTTTCCCTCTCAGTGCTTCCTTATTGATTGGCTTCTTGCGTATCAGTTTAGTCACTCTTTCTTCAAGTCTAGGCGAATTTTAGACCGTACCATTCTATGGTCCCTGCATCGTACCTTGCCAACCACTTTCACATCCTGCATGATGTGTAGGTGTGCACTCATTATAAAGTCTGTTTCGTTCATAATTTCGCCATTAGGGCTCCTCTATGCCCACTTACGGTTTCCTCGTTTTCGGTAGAAGGTATTAAAAAAGTCTTAAAAAATTGCGTTCTGCGAATTCTACTAGTAGTTATCCTCTGTCGTATCTGTGAAAAATAGCCTTTCAGCGATTCAACATCGACAGCTGTATGACTTAGTAGGGGAATATCACAGCTGTTTCTCCAATAGGTCAAAGGTACGGCGCACGAGGATTACGAAACACATGACCATAATGGACGCGAAAACCTGGCTTGGTATGCCAGCACCCGTATCGTTTTTTACCGAAGGAAAAGAAATATTTAAATAATAGGTACGGGAGATGCTTCAGGATGATGTTATCCAGTTCTAACCCTCCGTGGTCATCTCCTGCGGTGCTTGTCAAGAAGAAGGATAACACGCTACGGTTTTGTGTTGACTACAGAAAATTATATGCTGCGAATAAACGACATGTACACCCCCTACCGCACATCGACGACACGTTAGGTGGACTTCAGTGTGCAAAGTTCTTCTCATCACTAGATCTTAAGAGTGGATACTGGTAAATCTAAATTGATGAATCTGATTGCGAGAAGAGTTCACTTATCACACCGGACGGACTGTTTGATTTCAAGGCGCTCTCTTTTGAACTCCGTTGCGCGCCGGCAACGTTCCAACGCATGATGGACACTGTACAGTCCAGTATTGCTTAATGTACCTAGACGACGTGGTCATCTTCGCCGCAACATTGGAGGAGCACATGAAGCGCCTTCGGTCTGTGTTAGAGGCACTCTGTTCAGTAGACTTGGCTATCAAGCCAGAGAAGTGTCAATTCAGCTTCGGAGAACTTCAACTTCTTCGGCACGTCGTCAGCGCCCAGCGCGTTCGACCTGATCCCAGAAATACAGCCGCCGTCAGAAGGTTTCTGATATCAGCAGGCAAATAGTCAGTACGGAAAGTTTTAGGTCTGTGTGCGTATTACAAACGGTTTGTCTGAAATTTCTCGAACATCGTAGACCCCTTAACGATACCTATGAGGGCAGATGAGCTTTTCCAGTGGCAAAATGAGCAACAGAATGCCTTCAACAAGTTACGAAAACGGCTGCAAAATCCCCCAATGCTTTCTCATTTTGACGAGTCAGATAACGCGGAAATGCACCCAGATGCGAGTAACATCGGCCTTGTATGCGTTCTAATACAGTGGCAGAATGACGAAGAAAAGGTCATAGCTTACGCCAGCCGGACTGTAACAAACGCTTAAACTAACTATTCGGCCACAGAGAAAGAATGTCTTGCCATTACGTAGGCCATCACTAGATGTTAGCCTTGCCTATATAGTAGGCCATTCAAGGTCGTCAGGGATCATCATGCCCTTTGCTGGCTGGATCACACCATGGATCCATCCGGACGACTAGCAAGTTGGAGCTTCAGACTCGAAGAATAATATATAACCACGGAATAGAAGCATACTGATGCCGACTGTTTGTCACGAGTGCCGGCAGACACAGCACTATCAGAAGACGAGGACTTTTTGTACGTAAGTAATGTCACTTGTGTCATATGCCACTTGTGTCTACAACACCACAGTACAAGAGACAACCAAAGTTACCCATTTACACTAGTTTACGGTCGTACAGTTACCACAACACTAGACGCCATGTTACTAATAGACCAAGACAACTACCCTCGTGATCTGGGCGACGTTATGCAAAGAGCGGAAGAGGCCCGCCAGTTAGGAAGGTCTCGAATATGTCACCGACAACGGATCGACGCTGACCGCTACAACCGGGGAAGACGTAAAACGTGGTATAATGTTGAAGACAAAGTGTGGATATGAACCCCAGTACGCCGACGAGGCCTGTCTGAAAAACTCATTTGCCGATATTTTGACCCATTTGAGATAGATAGTACACCGACTGAGTGACCTCGTTTATGAAGTCAAGCCTGCAGGACACGTGCATTCAACACGACGCAATCCCACCGAGCGCATACACATTGTCCGCATGAAGCCCTACAACGGCTGATACGAAGACTAGCCAACCAATTGCCTGCTGTACTACAACTGCGACGTGTCCGCCACCCACGCACAATAGGACAGGCCACAGGCGGTCGACCTAGAGGATTGCAGGCGGGCACAATATGTCACTCCAGAATTTGTCAAGTCATAATGTGGTCACAAAATTTTGTCGACCCTTGATGTAATGATAACGTCATATGGTGACGTCATCAAGTGACCTTCACTATATTTATGACTTTTGCTCCGATGCCATGAGACCGTCGTCACCGACACTCGAATTTTGCACTTTATAAGTCATCTATGATGCATTTTTAAAATGAAGTTCATCCCACTTATCTCAATAAAAGAAGCTGAAATCGTTACTGCCCTGCCTTCTACATGTGCTTGATTGTTGTAGTAGTCTCTACGATATAACAGTGCTCCTAAGACCTATAACACCAAGCGTTCGCTATGCCGTGAATTGGTTGGAAAACACGCTAGCGCGTGGAATACGGTGCTAGGGGAGAGGCGGTGTGTGCGCCAAAATCTAGATGTGGTTTTGATTGATTGATATGTGGGGTTTAACGTCCCAAAACCACTATATGATTATGAGAGACGCCGTAGTGGAGGGCTCCGGAAATTTCGACCACCTGGGGTTCTTTAACGTGCACCGAAATCTGAGCACACGGGCCTACAACATTTCCGCCTCCATCGGAAATGCAGCCGCCGCAGCCGGGATATAGATGTGGTTTTGCGAGTACGCCGTGTAAAGTATGGTAGTAGCCATTGTAATTATTGTTTTTCTAATTCTCCCTTATTTATGCATAGCACTTCGTGTGATTTAAAAGGCATTGAACAAGCTCTAACAATGCGCATAGCTTCGAATAAAACAACACTTACAAAAGCCTCTGTCCGACGTAAATAGCATTTGCTTCACTGACCAGCCAATAATGGATAATTCTATAGACTGGCCGCTGCGGGGTCTTCTTATCATTCATCAAGTCAGAAAGCATCTGCAGAGAAAAATATACGCAACCGGCAAGATAAATTCAACATGCGAAACAATTTATTAATGATGCTAGTGGAGTTTTATTGCGCGCTCAGAGTATTTAGGTCTATCCCTTTTTCTGTGTGATTATATAATGAGGTGTTATCAAGGTAGTGTTTATTAAAGGTCAATATTGGCCTAAGGATTGGTGGATAGTATTTTTAGGCGTTCAGCCACTATCTTGTGGCTTTGTTTGTTTGAATCATACTCAATAGAATTCTCCACAATGTTTAGTATGAACCGTTAATAGCCATATGAAATATTTGCACTAAGTTAAAAAGAAGTCTTTCATATATGAAATGCTTTCACCCTTGCTATTTTTAAAACAAACCTACCTTATTGAAAAAAACATTCATTGGTTCACAGATTAAGCTTTTGTTATCGTAGGAAACTCAGTTGCCGTGAATGATGGAGCGATAAACCAGCTAGCTGATGAGCCGTACATGTGTTGTAGCCCGCAGAGGTCATGCTCTGAAGTAAACGAGTAATTCATGGTTGACCCGTTCTTAGCATTGAGAAATTTACCAGTACGTTCACCTTATGTTCACCCGTGAATAACAGGAAGTTTGTTCATGTCAGCTGGACTAAGAGGTACACTCAGTAGAACTACATTTTACATGATTCATCGGTCACCCAAGGTATTGACTTAACGTTTTAAAAAGAACCACTTCAAATCTACTGAGATGCGTAGAATGTATTCCTTCCGTGACCAAATGGGGTACTTAAGTGAAAACTTTGCCTAAAGAGTCTCAGTTCTCGACAACAGAAAGCAAAATAAAGCTCCTTAACTGTGATCTTCAAACTGCTTTTTCAATCTTTTTCGATGACTCGCCCTGATTTTATTTTTATTCGCAGAGGAGGCCAAACTAGGTTGCTATTCGTCGTTTGTCGTTGCCCCTTTTGGTTAGTTCTGGACCGAAAAATACTTTTCAACGAAGCGTTGGGGTAAGTTAGTTTGCACTTGACATAAAACTATTGAGCGCCTGTCCTTTGTGCCTACATTTTGCTTTCTGCTCATGGTAATCGTTTTTACAAATACACGGTGGCTAGTTTCGAGAAGCTTATATTCAGGAAAAATACGTCGCTAATCCGCCTGTGATAGCAATCAGTATAGAATGAAAGTGAAACGAGCCTTAGTATAAGGAGTTGAGCGTTTCTTGTGATTTGTTTCTCCACATGGCCGAATGAATGAATTCTACAGAAACAAATTGCAATGTCGCGAGATGAACGGCAAGCAGCTCGAAACTTGCTGGGTGCTTTTCAAGCATAAATGACGCACCAAAAAAATTATATCTAGTGGGTGTGGACTAGCAATTGTCACAGGTACATGCCTAAAGCGCTATGCTAAAGAACAAAGAAAGGGGCACAAAACGAAACCGCATGTATAGCTCGGCTCAAGCGCGATCAACTGTTCCAAATGTTACTTCATTGTATGTGAGCAGCACAGACCACTTCACAAACGTGGCATCTACAGCGGACAAAGAAACCTTTCCGCTCTTTGTAACTTCAATGTAAACTTGAGCTGAAAGTACATGATTGATATGTGGGGTTTAACGTCCCAAAACCACTGAAGATTATGAGAGACGCCGTAGTGGAGGGCTCCGGAAATTTCGACCACCTGGGGCTCTTTAACGTGCACCCAAATCTGAGTACACGGGCCTACAACATTTCCGCCTCCATCGGAAATGCAGCCGCCGCAGCCGGGGTTCGAACCCGCGCCCTGCGGGTCAGCAGCCGAGTACCTTAGCCACTAGACCACCGCGGCGGGGCAAGCTGAAAGTACATGGCGTAGAGAATAAAAGGAAAAAACAACAATCGTTTTGGGCGACAAGCAAGGAACGGCTCTCGGCTCTCCCATAGTAGAGTACCAAGTACTCTAAATCGTTAACTACTTCTTTTAAACACACAAACTCCCGCTCAAGACATTAGCATACGTGCATCACAGTGAACGGGACGCCAACCTTCGAAGCACGTCATGTGAGCACTTCGTACTATCTCGCTTGTGATCGCTGCAACACGCTGATGCCACTGAACTCACACCGCCTACGATAAGTAGCGTATATAAGCAGCTTGCTGTTCTTATGATGAACATTGTACGCTGTGTGGCCAGCTGATATCTCTATGCAGCTTTGACTCTTTCAGTTTATCTAATATGCCAAACATTACATTACCTGGGGATCGGTGCTCCAGCACTTCTCTGAGCTTCCAAAAACAATATAGGCGTCATCCAATGGTGCTTCGGGCTGAGAATTTGTTGTATTCATACGCGATCTCCATATGTGACAAAGATAGAAGCTGGGTAGTGTGTTATGTGTGGCACATGTATTTGTTTATAGCGCATTAAAACTGCAATACACAAAATTACGCGGTGTGGCTGAACCTCTTTGCGCCTTGACCTGTGAAGTGGAAGGTCGTAGGTACCAGTCGAAGTGAGGGAATCTATTTTCTGGCAACATTTTTGTATCTTTTATAACTTTCTATACATGATGGAATCACGCCACTGGAGCTGTGGTGGTCTCCAGTATAAACACTTTCGTTTGAAGAGAGAAGTACACAAAATCGCAGTATAACTTTCAGGCACTGGTACTTGCCTTCACACCCCTTCCAGCTAATCCCACAGAAACGGAAGCAGGCAATCTTCTATATCCGATTACTCCACTCACTTGACCATAATGGTAGATTCGGTAACGGTTCCATAGATCATCCAAGTGTTTCTTCGTCGAAGGGTCGTCGACTATTTTCTTCATGGCCTTCAGGTCACTGCACGTGCTAGCAAAGAAGAATTCTCAGAATCACTTGGGATTTGCTCAGGACGTAATTATACGGAAGGCTTTCATAATATCTAGGGGGTTCATGAATGATTCGGTAGAGTGTTCATGGTATAGTACTATAATAAACGACATATTACTTACGTGTACTACAGCAGTAAATCATTTAAAAAAGAGAATTTTTTAGCGACAGCTGGTGCACTTTTAAAAGCAAGTTTCCCTTCAGAGAGTGGAACAACGGGTAAACTGAGCCCACTGAAGTTTTTCCAGTATACTGTAATACTTTACAGTATGGTGCAGTTTTCGACAACCACGACCATTTTTTAAAATAGAATTATTATTTATTCATGGTTATATTTCGAACTCTAAAAGTCCTCGCGTTATCATAAAAACGGCAATTAGTCAGATGTGCGCGCCTATGTATTGCTTGTTTGTCCCGTTCTCACGCGGTTCTCGAAAGTTAAAATAGCATATTGATTCACCTATCATACTAATTTGGTGTGAGATTAGCTGCAAAATCAGTATATTGCCAATGGTTTGCCCATTTTGAAGCTGTGTACTGCTGAAGTGCGCTTTGCCTCAGAGAGTAACCAATATTGTGCCCCAACACAGGAAAGGAAAAATGACGACGTTCTTGTTGGGCAAACGAATTTCGTCTTGGTATAGGACATTTCGCAAGCTGAAAAGTAAGGTTGCCACAGTGTTCGGCAAGCTCACTCATGGATCGACTCAATGAATATAACTAAACTCAGTTAGAGCCGTGAGTCAGAGTTTCGGTAAGTCTCAGTGAGTAAACATTGGGAGAGTTTGAATCCGAGTAAGTCCGATCAAGAAGTCCAAGTTAGCCTTAATCACGTAATATGTCTCTTCAATCAGTCTGAATGACGTCTCCATATTACTGCCAACCTCATTCTATCTTCTCATCTTCGACGTAACTATGAGCTTTACATTGGTTAACGTTAGTACTGAAGTTTGTTTACACATATCCAATTGCAATAACGCGCACGTGCTACCACTATCGTTTTTATTCAGAAGAATCAGTTGGAGAAGAGTGGGATGGTCTCACAACCTCCCTCCGCAACGGTTTTACGGGCAGTTATTGTTGAATATATCTCGTGTGGGTCGCATCTTTCATAAACATGTCCTTATTGCATTGAAACGATTTATAACTCGTGTTAAAAGATACAAGGGCCAAAATGCACCACAGGCCTCCGAGCATATCGATATTGTGTTACCAATAAAGCCTTGACATCATGATCAAAAACGCTAATTTTTACCAATGGGCTAATCATTCGATTGCTTAGGATCATTAACTCAGTTCAAGCTTTGAGTCTGAATGTTATTGAGTGCGGCTTAGCAATATGTTTGTCAATCAGAGTCCAAGTTAGTCTAGTTGAGGAATGTTGCGAGCCCGCGTTGGCTGTGAGAGAAGAGTTCATTTCTTAAGTGATTCCAAGATAGCTTCATTTTTATTCCTCAACTTATGGTTTACCAGGTCCCTCATCCTCCGTCGTGTACATGCGGTCACCAGTTATAATAAATACTAAGGCCACGGCATCTTGCCGGGGGCAAACTTACAGTGAAATTTTAGAGGTTAAAAAAACTATGGCGTGAATATCTCAAATGAGCAGCATTCTTTCAATGAAAATAAATTTCTTAACATATACAAGCAAACATCAGTCACAAGAGTCTGGCACAGTCACCAAAAAGATTCGCATCATCAAAGTTTTGTTCTAGATAACTATAAAAAACTTGAAAGAAACCAAGGAATTCTGGTAGAAGTTTTCATTTATTGTGTCACAGGGCCGCAGCAATGCCCTGAACAACTCACAGTGAATCATAGCAAAGTTTTCATATGTCAATGATGGCACTTGTACATGTAACTATGGGCACGTGCACGAGTGTTTAGTTAATAAACTAGTTGTGTTGCGATTCGTGGCAACCTGTCGCACTTTACAAATCATAGCACCCTTTTTTGTATGACCACAGAGTATTTTAATTTTAAATTTAATTTATTTATTTTACCCTCAGGGTTTTCACATTACAGAGGGAAGGGGAATGTTACATGTAAATAATGAGAAACAACACTTGACAAATATATACAAGAACGAAATTTCAATAATTGGCAGAATAATACAGAACTACGTTATAAATAAACTACGTCAACAAAGACAACGTAGCAGTAGCAATAATGCAGGTAGTACATGTTCAAGCACTAAGCAAAGAACAACAAACAATCCCCAAAACAACCAAAAAACCAAAAGAATATGACACACAAACACACAATATATATATATATATATATATATATATATATATATATATATATATATATATATATATATATATATTTATATAATACAAAACAGGAGTCAAGTAACACCAAACATGTTTTCTAAAAAACCTTACAACGTGATGTGTCGGTGATTGCGGTAGCTGATCGTGATCGCGGGAGTAGATTCCATTCAGATGTAGTTCTTGGAATGAAAGCGTGCAAATAGGTTGTGGTTTTGCATTGAGGAACATGAACGTTTTGTGTATGATCTATTCTGGGTCATATGAATGAGGGGGTTTTAACTAAATGTTCGCGAATGCTATTGTTATTATAATAAAGCATATGAAAGACTCAGCCAGACTATTCTACGCCAAATGGCGAGATTTAAGAATTGAAGTTCTCTGTTTTGATCCTAATCTTACTGCGGTCTTATCAGAAAAGTTTTATCGGGGGATATTGCAGCCGTGCTCACGCATTCGGGAAGCTTGCCGAAAATTTAACATTCTTCCGTTGCGAATTTGACACTTGTCAGGGGTGCGCATTCTGACGTTCTGAGGGCAAGCCATTCCATTAGGAGCATCCGCTTCTTCTTTGGGCCTTTGTCCACTTTTCATGGATGTCTAATTGTGAGGCCATGGCGAGTGAGTGGTTTACGACAACGACATCACGAGCGCTGCTGCACGCGTAGGCACGTCAAATAATAAAAATAAGAAGCCGCCAATGTCAACTAAACGCTAAATACGAATGCAGATAAACGCCCAATAAGGACTCTGAGATTCGTGCGCACAACCTCGGAGGCTACCACATGCCACTGACGGTCGATGGGTTCTCCTTAACAGAAGTGCTCTGTGGTACAGAAACAGAACTACGTTTCTTTTTTTTCTTGTTTGTTTTCGCAGGCAATTTCAGTTTCTTTTTTTTGCTTTATTCATTTGTTTTCTTTCTTTCAAGTACTTAGGGATAACACTCTGGAGAGCGTGGACTTGACAGGATGAACAGGCAGACATGGGCACATTCGATTGCAGGTATGATCACGACTAACTGTGAGGTGATGCTCCATGGCCACAATAATTGCGACTTGGTTAACTTCCAAGCAAAACTATGCCAGTGTCTACCCTGATCGCGAATAAAGGTGTCCACGCAGCACCGTTACGCTGAGGAAGCAACCTCGACCGCACGCAGAAGTTCGAGCCGTCGTAGTGACCACAGTTAAGACGGTGGCAACATGATACATGACAGTGTTACACGTTTTTTGCGTTTGTGCCAGCAACATTGCTCGTTTTACTGTCCGCGTGTCTGCGATGCGCTGATAAAAAATTGGCAACATTTGAGCAGTGTGCGGGACATCATTCCCATGTGACTGTTATAGCAAAACAACTGAGCAATGTCTTTTACTGAAAACACGACCGATGCGGTCGCCATTAGACACATTCTATTTGAAATATAGGCTCCTTCAGGATGAATTCACAAATGCTCCACTCACGAAGCTAACTCGTCGAGCGGCCTGACAGAGAATTTTATTTAGACCCTGAGGACAGCTGTCGATCAAGGCGGTACAGCTGTGGAGCACTACCGCATCCGAATAGGTAAGTCGATCTTTAACGCTGTGTCGTGGGCTCTCTGATGTGCACTGAGTTGGTGCAGAAGCTATGAGTTCCTGAGCACAAAAACCCATTCCTGTTTGGTCGTGCGTTCAGGGAATCACGTAATCAGGGAAACGGCCAGAGCATGCAATTTAACGTGCTAGTGGCATGTATTTTGTAGAGTTTCTTATACTGAAGTGAGCTCACGTCGGATGAACGCTCAAACACGTATGGTTTCAATACAGGTACTTCGGCAATACAGGATACCTAATTATGTTCGTAGTGACGGCAAATAAAAATATGTGCTCCTCCAACGACCTGCTTCCACCTTCAACACTAGCCACTGCCATGAAGCTTCAACTTTCGAGTGCCGTCGGGCTTTTTTTTCACATTATACTGGTGTCGCAGAAACACCTTTGACCACGATCACGGCAGACAACGATACAGTTTGGCTCGGCAGTTTGCCACGCAGCCGCACGTCCGACTAAATCATGATCGCACATGCATGTGCCCCTTTATGCCCGTTGGCAATGACCCGTCACCGTCACTTTACGCTCCTGACAGTGCTTTCCCTATGGTACCAAAGGCCAGAACGTAGCAATGACAATAACTTCAAAAACATCCAGCTGCACGGGGAAAAATATGAAAAATTGGCGCGTGTCTGCCTGCTTCGCTGGAATAGTCATCGAACGACAAAAAACTTGTGCCTGGAGGCACTGCGTGAAATATGGATGCCATCTGGCACTCAGGTCGATAAACAGGTGTATGTACAGTACAAAGGAAAACTGGCAGGTGGAAGCACCTTCTCGTTAGCATAGCGCTTTTCGCGGCACGGATAACCACTTAATACTAACGTATTGGTGTGGTGTTTGCGATATGCGCAATATTTGCTTTATGATCGACATTGTTCACAAGTATGAATGCCGCCACAAGATCTAGGTGGCTAGGTGTTGAGGAAATGCTTAGACTTCCACCGGGTAACTGAATGAAGTAACCGGCAGAAAGAGACCAACATTTCGGCGTTAAAGTATCGGAAGAAAGACTACCATCTCTGAAGAACGGAGAGGAAATGGCGTCTGGAAATAAACAACAACCACAAAAAAAATTACACCATCTTCCACTCAAGGGGACCATAACACGACGTGAAGCTGCGCAGGGTGTTGAAATCGCGCAAGTGTGGACCGATGGTCAACGGCTTCGGACAACGCCGACGCGCTTCGTTTCACTGAAACATGAAACACGTTTCCATGGGAGTGAAGGAGGGAGAAGCGGAGCGTAGGAAAGCAAAGAGAGTGCCAGAGGGATGCAAATGCGCAGTCGAGGTAGGGACGTGGTACTGCTGAGGAGGCGTTTCATTGCCTTCGGCAGCAACTCGGAAGAAAGGGGGGATTGTAAGAGATAAGCGAGAATGGGAGAGGTGCGCATGTGCCGTGATGTTGGTCACTCCGCACACCGGATTGAGGTCGACTTAACGTGCTTTGCATCTGAAAAATGGGGTTCCACTCCTGTACCTCAGTGCACATCTCTGGAAAGGGAGACCCACGTTCGTCGGGTGGTGCGGTGCGCATGTCCACGCATGGGTTCCGCGCGTGATTGCTGCGTCCTTCGTGACAGCTACGTCAGCGCCTGTTCGTATCCACGTGGTAGCATACGCTTGTATTGAATTTCGTGGGGTGAAAATCAACCATGTCACAACAGCCATTACATGGCGAGCCTGTGAGTCTAGGCCGGAAAGCGAAAATTCCATATTACCCTGAATTGAGCGCAAGTTGTGATATCTGCAAGGTCTCACTAAAGCTGGACACAATTATTATTTATTTATTTATTCACAATACTGCCAGTCTCCAAAGAGACCATAGCAGGTGGGCCCTACAGTATACAGTTACAAAGAGCACTTAACACTTCCAGGATCGTAAACTGGTAAATAATGTGTAAAAATACAAATCAGCAACCTTGAAGCATACAATCAGCACTTATGCACACCATACACACCAAATACAAGTGAATGCTGGTTTGCATGTCACAGAAAAGCAGACATATCAAGGACGCTAAAAGACGTTCTTTTCAATTCTTGATACGAAATCACACAATGACAGGGCATTAGTGGTGAAAGGGGTTAACAAATTCTATTCGTGGATGGCAACTGGAAAAAAAGAGTATTTAAACGCATCATTGTTACATTTATATTCTAATAGAGTATTTTATGTTGGTGCACTTTTAAAAGCAAGTTTCCCTTCAGAGAGTGGAACAACGGGTAAACTGAGCCCACTGAGTTTTTTCCAGTATACTGTAATACTTTACAGTATAGTGCAGTTTTTGACAACCACGAGCATTTTTTCAAAGAGAAATATTATTTATTATTTTATTTATTATTATGATTTATTATTATCATGTTTCAATTATTGCGTTGCATACATATAAATATATGCGCGTATGTGAGCGCAACAAATACTATAATGCACAAAGACCTACGATAGCATTAGTTAGGTCAGGTCTAATGTCCGAAGGTAAAAGTGTCATACCATCATCAAAAGTGAACCTTCATGCTTGCTCACTGGCAATGTGAGGCGATAGTTTATGATAATATTCAAGTGTAGTGCCACTGCACATGGACTGACAGGTCTCCGCATTATCTCTTCAACATTTACGAGCCTGAAACATACTGTACTGCCTCACACTGGCTTGCATCGACATTACCGTGATATATATGCGCTTTTACATTCTTGTTTTCTTTGTGTCAGCCCTGTTTTTTTTTTCGTGGGTGGGCTGTAAAAAGCGTATATGATTTTTTTTTCTTCTGTCCACATTTCACTGGCTGGAATCACTGCAGGTCTTATTGTGCAGATTTAGCCGTGACTGATGGTGTAGCAGCCTTATGAGTTACACGTCAGTGTTTTAATGAGATTGCACAAGACCTCAATTGGCTGAACGTATTCTAGAGCTTACCCGGTTACAAAAACGATGGAATACCTAATAGAGCATATTACTGCGACTGTTTTCCCTTCATGTGCTCAAGTTAACCCTCTAGAAAATTCAGACTCCACCCTTTTGTGCAGCTGTTTTTTTTTTCAGTAATGGCTTCGTTGAACCTGCCCGTGCATATCATTATCGCTGGGACGTTTGATATAAAGTGCAAAGCCGATAAGGTCGCTTCACTCACGCACTTGTAATGTGCGAGTTCAAGTGTGCGAGAGCTACCAATGATTATGGCTGGCCTAAAGGAAGTCCACCAGCAGCCCTCTGTAAAACAAGTGGCCCGAAGTGTGTGAGGGCGGAGAGGGCTCCCGGAGGGGGGGCCATCACCACTGCGGCGAGGAGTGCTTGGCTCCTGCTGGAACAGAGCGCTTTGAACTTCCCGGGGTAATAACGCACTCCTTATTTTCATAATAGAGATTAGCAAACGGCGCGTACCTTTGTACACAATGGGCTGTCACTAATTTGCAGTAAGCAGATGGACAACTCAAAAGTCGCTTAGCTGGCTGCAGCAGATGCGTTTCCTTGCGCCACCGTTCCCTGAGTTACCTAAATCTTTACTTCATGCTGTATGTGCTGCAATCGCTTTTGTCGTTGCATTCTTGCGGCGAAGTTGTACATGTTTCAATAGTAACCATTTCATCCCGACTTACTTACTCTTGCTTGATGCCAATGCCGAACTCGGATACCTTGTACTTCTTCGAGGTTTCAATAAAATAGTTGAAGTCTTCCTTGTAGGGTGGTGCCAATGTTTGACCAGCATCGTACAACGAGTCGAACGTTATTATGGCGCAGAGTCCGTCAGGAGGAAATGTGTACGTTATCTTCTTGAAGCCTCGTGTTATTGTGCACAGGATAGATCCTGGTGGCAGAGGTATCTCTGTGAACAAAAAAGATAAAGCCTGGTGAGGAGACAGCTAAATAAAATATCAGTTTACATTAATTCTTCAGAGTGAACTGCGATTTATCGTACCTTATGCAGCCTAATTATCTAATAACGGTGCCTTGTTCATAGATGTACTTGCCCGGAAATGTGACAAAATAATTTTGTGATTGCTCTTTACATCAGGCCGTCATAACCCCCTAACTTGAGAACGATATTCTAAGATACAAGTTAAACATTATAGCTCAAGTTCCAAGGTACGAAAGGGGCATGTATGGATCAATGAGTAAGTCGTGTTTGCAAAAGTTTCGCAACGAGAAAGCCAACCTGATCATGTTGCAGACCGGTAACGTGCTGCGCCAGGCAGGTCAAGAATCCGTTCGTGATCTCTGTGCTGCCCACTTACTTTTTTTTAAAAGCACTGTTCTGTTCCGCACTAGAACCATTCAATCATGTTAACTGTCTCATGTCTCGCCGGTTCATGAATTATAAAGATACCTAGTTAACTTGTAGTCTCGCTGGCACAACCTCCTGTATTTTTTAAAAACAGCAGTCTGACAACACTAAGCTCAAGCACTATAGGAGCACGCCAGAATACCGTTCAGTGGTGTTGTGGATGACTTCTTTCTAGTTTATTGGCGAAAAAAAATTATTTGAATGTGAGACAGTCGAATGGAGACAATTAGTCGAATGTGAAACTCTGGGGCGGATAGCTTGCTTTTATATTACGAAAACATTTCTAACAGCCACATGGTGGTTATCTTGCAAGTTTCATTACAACACAAGCCAGGTAATGTAATAAAAGTCAGGTAAGTTACTCATTCGATGTTGCTGCAAGCCAAGCTGAATGCTGCTGCAAAAATGCATAAAGAAAAAAAACAGACAAGGCGGCAAGTGCACGGGGACGAAGTGCCGAGAATGAGCTTACAGGCGCTCCTATGTGTGCGTTCAGTCTTTATGGCCCAATAATGTTTTTGACATGTCTATTTTTTTTCTGAGGTATCAACCAACTAGCTAGCAACCAACCCACTTGTCATGAGTCTGTTGATAAAGTACCTACAGAAATTATCACAAGAAATGTTTTGTGAGGTATGGTACCCTTCATTAAAAAAAAAGTAATATTGGCCTATTTTTCTTGTGCTAACGTCGCCAATGCTTTTGCTAACAGAGCTGACTGGCGTTCTGCTATCGCAAATTTAAACTTCATAGTATTTTGAAAAGCCAACAGGCTCTAAGTTATGCCATCTCCACCCAGCTGCGCCACGTTACCACGTACCTTCCATTGAGAACCTCCACCAAACGGTGTCACTATGGACAGTCATAAATTGTGCAGCTTCGTAGCACCCCCAAAAATTAGATTGGTTAAATCCGAAGTAGCAATTAGTTAATTTTGACACCTACTGTTTTCTAAAAAGCCGTATGAATTCTAGTTGGAAACGTACTATGCCTTTCAGTACCTGTTGGCTCTAAATGTTAGCTGGAATGATAGACTAATCAAACACTCATAATGTTAACACATAAAAAATGTGCAAATTTAGGTTCTGTATAAGATCTCCTCAGAGACGTGGGCAAGACAATTGATGGGAGGTTTTTCCGTAATGCCTGCTCACAGACCTACGCCGAAAAACATGCCCTAGATTTGCCACTGTAGTTAAACTTACGAGTCGTAGTGGTGCCCGCAGTTGTCGCGTCGGTTCGTATGACTCTGACGGTAGTAGTCGATGTCATGGTGGTGGTTATAGCCCGTGTTGAAGGCGGCGTCGACGCGCGTGTCACTGACGTAGTCGCACTTGTTGCTGACGTTGTCGCACTTGTCACTGACGTCGTCACACGTGTCGTTGGTGAAAGGGCTTCTGTCGTTGGTACCTTAGCAGGTGACGTAGGCGGAGATACACTTGTAGGCAAAAGTGTACTGCGAGGTACAGTTGCGGTTTCAGGAAGTGACGCTGTAGGAGGTGTAAACTTCGAAGTTTGTGCAGTGCCTGAAAACGCAGTAAACGATGGCATTATTCGCTGCGATGCTTGGTGTGCCGACTACGAAAATTGAATTTTATTTTATCAAAGGAGAGCGTAAGATTCTTTGGAATTCAACAATATTCATTGTTAGCATGCTCCGACATTATTACCGGTGATGTAACTCTTTCTGCTGTTGAAATAAACCTTTAGAATCCGTAAACGATACTTTTGTTTCGCTTTGCCAAATAATACAGTACGTACGTACTTGTTGCTGGACCTCCTGCTGCGTACACCGATGAACTCCCACCACTTCTCGATCCTTCCTGATCATCTCCGCCGCTTCCGCCGCCAGCACCACCGATGCCGTCATCGGAAAACTCTGCAAACGTGATGAAGGTCATTGAAAAGCAGGGAATTAGTTATTGTAAAAGGAAAATAACGCCTGTATTCTCATTCTAGAAGTAAAAGAATGATAAAAAAACGCTAAATCTTCCTGGAAACCACCGCTTTGTTTAGGCCAGTTGGTTTATTACGGAGCAACTAGGATTCCCGGTGGGAAGACGCTGATGGAAAAAGGACAGTCCTTTTTTCTGTCTGTGCTTTTGTTCTAGGCGTCTGTTTTGCGCTGCGCTGTTAAGACCCCAAGAATGTTTGTGGTTATTTAAACTTCAGTCACAACATATATTGAATATTTGCACAACAACTCTTAGGATAATGATGCGAAAAAAACATAATATTTCTTGTTTTTCTTTAGCAACATTTTTTATCCTATTTTTCGTCATTCAAGTAGTCTACGAAGCTACATTGACGTAGAATTTTGAATATTTGCTGCACAAGCCCATCGAGAACATCTAATACGCATTGTCAATACACTCTAACTTTCATCTTTTACCAGTCTTCTCAGGATCTTTTCCTTTTTTTAACGGGAAGGAGCAGAAAACCCGAGCCAAAGACTTAAAAATGTCTGTCTTCACAGCTGTAAATCCGTGAAAGACTTCCAACAAATGTACACGCCAAGTCCAAAATATTTTCAGTTGACAAATGTGATAACAAAATAAAAAAGTTGCGTTTGTGCCACTACTGAGTCATTCACCTTATGATTTCATTTAAAACGACATTTCACTTGTATTTACTGTACGTAGTCATCATATGGCCAAATGTAATTTGTAAGTTTTTTTTCATACGGTAAACGCATACTTGTCCGTGCAAATGTGGGAGCCAATTTCCTTAAAGTACACAGAAAAGATACTCTATGCCACGATAAACATGGGGCACATTTTTGTTTGTGCAAGCACTAAACTAAAACACAAAGAAGATTATGAAAACCGTGTCATTGACCTACCAGAATCCGAGAACACGAACACTACGAGCAGCAGCAGCACCATGAAGAGCACGCACATTGCGACAACCACGAACCATACCGCATTGATGCCGTTTCTGGAGAGCGAGAAAAAGGCCACACGAATGAAGTGATTCAGTGCACCAATTCATACACAAAGCAATTAAAACTACGAATAGCTAAAAATTCAGCGAACTGTAGTTTGCAATAAAAATTGATAGTGTTAAGAGTTTTCATATATACATTCGATGGCAAGCCCATAGGAGAGCACAGCACTGGCATGGTGTCGCCACTTCAATATTTACCCTAAATTTTAACTGCATGAACGATTGAGTAAAGAAATGAAAACAGGAGGTAATAACTGAGGGCTTGTTGTAGATTACGGATATTTTATCTCAAATCAAAAGATTGGTGTGATACAAACTAATATTTGGTGTTACAATATCTTAATAGCAATAAGCGTCGCTGAAGTCACTTCGATACGGTGACAAATGAGGAGCTCGAACAAATAGGTTATGTTGTGGTGCCAATGTTAACAGCAAAGTATTGAATTGTTCATTTTATTGCAACTCTTTTAAACATAAATAAATTGTGGCCTTCTGTAGAACATTTCATTTATTGAACACTGACACCGATTCAAAGGCGTTCCCGTTAAAATAAAGCACTGGTGTCACTACCAAAAAAGGACGAACGCTAAAAAAAGGCATATTTTGCCGGAATGTCCAGGCAAGAGTTTCAAATTAGTTTCCCCAAGAAAATGTGTTAGCTCAGCAGATTCGTTTTATCGCGAGCGTAGTGCACAAAAACCTTTGCATCATCAGTCAACAACGGCGGACAATGTGTCACTAAAAACACGATGATTAACACCGACTTTTCAAATTGTTTATAAGTGGCATTGGCTGGCTTCATCTCTGATTGTTCTCGTCATTAGGCAGACACTGGTTTTTTTGCAGTGCCAAAACGTGTGAAAGCTTCTACTACCTCGTTAATTATAACCGTTACACCCAAAGAACTGCGATTCCTCAATTTGATTCTAATATATTTCGTAATGTAAATGGTTGGGAAATGCAGATTGCTAGTGAGTGATTTATAACCTATAGCACGAATATATATCATGGAAATATCTTGAGATATATGATTAGAACACTATCAAATGGGACCTTTCCTCTCCGGGGCCTACTTCACAAGTGTACTTGCGTTTATTCTGTAACCTATTTGCGTTATTAATATGCACCTGAAACACGCGTACCTGGTTGTAGGAAGTAGTACTTTTGCAGTAGTAGTCCTAGGAAGTAGTAGTCCTAGGAAGTAGTACTTTTGCAGTAGAATTTCCCGACAATTAAGGTTCAAAGTTTTTGAATACAATGTCTATTACTATTTTCTTTCAGTTCCTAACGCCTTCATTTGTGACGTCCTGTGAGGTATGTGCCAAATCATTTATATCAATCTATCATGACGGCGCAAAATTGAAAATTTCGATAAAATCAATATTCAGGAATATTTTGTTCACGAACAATGCCATGCTCTTCTGATGTTTAGGTTGAAAGAGTTAACTTGATGCCATCACCAAACAATTCAACCCTAGGATATTTTATCACAACAATACCAGCATTTTTGGTAAACCACGAATTCCCGTACAAAATACTTACTGATTGTCTTGCTGGTCTGAAAAGTTAAAAGTAAAATAAAAACATTACAGAAGTAGAACATTTCTCTGTTACATAAAATAATGCCTATTTAGGAAAAACAAATTCAAAGATTCAAAGCAATGGGATTAAAGCAGTATGGTGTGTCTAGCGAGACCATATTGCGTTAACTTTTCCAGAAGAAACATTCTAAGATAATAATACAAACAGGTCACATACTACACTTTTTGCCGAGTACTAAATTGGCATTCATAGAGCTCTCTCGAAAGGTGCCCTTTAGATGACTTTGTAGACAATTATACACAGTGTGGAGAGTCGCCAGAAGTATGCCTATTCAAACAGAGGTAGTTTGCCTCTTTAAAAAGATTATGTATGTGGCAAGCAAAGTGAAGCCTTAAATCTTTACGTGGTGAGCCGCCCTACATGCCTTGAATCTTTACGTGGTGAGCCGCCCTACATTCCTATTGTTTTTTTCAACTTAATATATAAGTACTATTAAAAAAAGGTAAAAGTCATTCGACAATAGTTCCAACCGAAAAAACTGGCAGACCCTACGTACTGTGGTAATCGATGATATGCGAAGCACCAACGAGAAATGTTGATATGTCACTTTAAAATTAGCCCAACGTTACGAGGTGAAGAAAAATGATGCCGTTCATGAATTCCGTGTCATGATTATTATGTTTGGATGTGTCGTTTACCTTCGTCATATGTTCACGTCACGTGATACCAAGTTCATTATATGTGGATCTAGAGAAACGGCCATGAGCATGCTATGAGCTTGATATGTTGTCATGTTCTTACATGACACGCGTGTCAGAATTATCATTTTGCACCAGTGATACATTTTGTCACCAATTGACGTCACGTAACACCAAATGTGGTATATGTGGAGCTAGCGAAACGGCCGCCAGCGCATCATGAAGGGCCAAATATACTCCAATGTAGCGTTGACGCGTGCGCACCCTAGGCGCAGCGATGCTACGTTAACAAAACGCGAGCACTCTATAGTCTGACGCCAGGAGCGACCAGCGCGCCGTCGGCGCGGCCCGATGGCAACCGGCGCGAAATGCGACATACTGAATTTCGCGCCGATGCGTTATCCCGACAGCACTGCGTCTCCCTCTTTTCGAGACGGAGGGACGCTGGACGCGCTGAAACGCGCATGCGTCAAAGCAACGCAGCGCAGCGCACGCTTAAGGGTGTATGGCAAGACCGGCGCCGGGCGTGGCAACGCCGGCGTGACGCGACGAAATAAACACCAGCGAGCACGTGCACGGCGTCACGTCTAAATGTATTGCCGCCTTGACTGTGGCATGTAGTCATGTTCTCACAAAATACACATCTCATGATTATCATGTTTGTGCCTGTCAAATACCTTCGTCATCCTCTGGCGTCACGTAATACCAAATTTGGCATATGTGAAGCTAGCGGAACCACCGCAAGCACATCATCTGTGTACCATGTAGTCATGTTGTTACATGACACATGTCGTGATTATCATGTTTGGATGTGTCATTTACCTATGTCGTCCGTTCGTGTCGTGTCGCGTAATACGGAGTTTGGTACATGTGAAGCTGGTTAAACGGCGGCGAGCGCATCATGAGCGTAGTATGTAGATATGTTGTTACATGACACGCATCTCATGTTTATCATGTTTGCACCAGTATCATACCTTCGTCATCCATTCACGTCCCGTAATACTAAATTTGGTATAAGCGAAGCCAGCGAAACGGCCGCCAGCGCATCATGAGCGTGACATGTAGTCATGTTGTTGCATGCCACAAATCTCATGATTATCATGTTTGCACAAGTCACATACCTTCGTCATTCATCACGTACTGTAATACCAAATTTGGTATATGTGACGCTAGTGAAACGGCCGTGAGCGCTTCATGAACGTGGCATGTAGTCATGTTGTTACATGGCACGCATCCCATGACTATCATGCTTGCACCAGACAGATACCTTCGTCATTAATTCACGTACCATAATACCAAATTTGGTATATGTGACGCTAGCAAAACAGCCACAAGCGCATCATGAGTGTAGCATGTAATCATCTTGTTACATGACACGCATGTCATGATTTTCATGTTAGGGTCTGTCGCTTGTGTTCACATGCAATCATAGCATACTATACGAGTTTTGCAACATGCCATGGAAACGAAACCACCGCATAAGCTGCAGGGCCATGAAATGTAAATCCCAGCATTCATGACATGCATGTCATGACTTTCATGTTATGACTAGTCAAGTTATTTTTTCATACAGTCATGTTCTGTCATATCAAGTTCAGTATTGATAGCATTATAGAAACGGCCAGGAGAGCTAAAAGTCATAGGTGGCTTGATAGGTAAATAGATACGCTCAAAGCCGCTTAAGTTCGCTAAGAAATGCTTCGCATTTAAAAAAAAAGGGAGAGTGTGAGGCCCATGAACGCTCGATTCAAATATGCCTGTCAAATTTCAGGAAAGCGAAACGTTGATTGGTTCATTTGTCATGAGAATAGAAGCAATAATAATAAATTCAAAAGCTCCACACATCAGGGTGCAGTTTTGACATCAGGAGAAATTTCTCAGCCAAAAAACACAAGATGAAAAAAGTGAAGGTAGAAAAAAAAACAAGTGATACAACATATTCGGACTTGATTAGCACCTTCCAACGTTAGTAAAGCAGCGCAGTGAGACTGACTACCTTGCAGGGCAAACAAATAGTCACTATACCAAATCGTCATTTGTGTTCTACCTTACAAAACACAAGAGGTGTAAAGAAAAAGTCGCTTGCGTCTAGTGAAACACAGGCAGCACCGTACTGTAAACTTTCAAAGGAGTTCGATGCGCACTATATACACCACCGTAGCAGAGAGACTACACAATTTGCGCATTTCCTTTCTTTCAAGTTATGCACAGACGAACCTCCAAGCACGTGTTGTTGAACAGTCTATTAGAAAATTGCTGAAAAAGATTCAGTTTGATAAACTGGAAAAATATAGATGGTAAAGAGCAGCAAGGCGAAATAAATTTTGCTCTGACTGCAAAAGCCACTCTTCTGTTTTGATATTTTGACATTGTCGAAAAAGCTGTTTCAGTTTGCATCTTAATTTAATTAGAAGTCATGCAATAAAAAACGTGACTGCTGGGTAACAGAACGTTAATATTAGAAACGGAGTTTACGCAGCCACAACTGAGAAAAACATTGCCCAATTATTGCGGAATGCACCGAGCCCTTGGGTTCTTACGCACTTACGATGGGGAAGAGAAAACGTTAAGGGAAGGCAAATGAACACAAATAGTAGAAACCCCTGACGCCTGGGCCTGCTCTAGTGTCTACTCTTGTGAGACCGATTGTTTACACATTTTCGGTGAGCTGTTACTGTCGTTGTCACCTTGATGTTCCGTATATGCATATCGTTTCACGCGGCTTTTCCAAACACCATCTTTATTTTTTAAAGACGATAGCCTTTTTTTGGGGACCTTCGACACAAAAATTTTGGTCTCAGCAGCAATGGTGTAACTATTGCTGTCTGTCTGTCTGTCTCTACATTTTTATTTTTCTCCACTCTTAACGATACTCGAAACAACACGAAACGATACCCCGTACGGCCGACCCATCCGCAGCGCCTTCCATTATTGCTCAAGATTCAACGTTCATACTTCTGCGATCGTAAAATAAAAAGCAATTATTGCGCATATCTGAGACAAGATAACAACACATCATTATTCTGTATGTTTGTCTCTTACTAGAAGAGGCACACATAAGTAAATTCAAGGACCATAGCGTTTATTATGTTGCGCTGACCGTGCAACGCTTGCACGAAAAGGCAATTGTTCCCAACGCTTTGCTTAGACGACGCGGTGGTGGCACCTACCCGTCGCCTTGCATTCTACATCTAATCACCACCGGAACCATTTTCACAAAGGAACTATTTTCAGGCAGAAGAGTGGCACCGCGATGGGAGCTTCTATTTCCGTCACGATGGCAAACCTGACCATGAAGTACATAGAAGAGAAAGCACTCAGCTCCTTATCGCTGTGACCCAAGCTTTTTCTGCGTTATATGGACGATTGTTTTTACGTCATGAAGACGTCTGAAGTTGACAACTTCGGACAACACATAAATTCCGTGCACCCAGCCATACAGTTTACGACCGAGTGTGAAAAAGACTACTGCCTGCCCTTTCTCAGCGTCAAGGTGGCAAGAAAGTGAAGCGGCCTCGAGTTCTCCGTTCGTAGGAAGCCAACGCACACTGGCCGCCACCTTCAATTCGATTCTTCCCATCCCACCTGCCGCAAGGCCTCGGTTGTGAGAACGCTACTAGAGAGAGCTAAGAACTTATGCTCCAATGACACAGACCGAAAGAAAGAAGAGGCCCACGCAGTTGCGGAGCTCAGAAAAAACGAATACCCCAAAAACTGAATTCGCGCCGCTACCCGTCGCGCGAAGCAACAGATGATACGAAAACCCCCATCAACCTTAATTGGCAGCCCCCCAAAACACGTACTGGTTTCATACGTTCAGGGAACCAGCGAGATGTTGGCGAGCATCTTCAGGAAGGAAAGGGTTCGCATGGCGCACGTGCCTTCGTGTACGCTGGGCCGCCTCCTCCCCCGCCAGAAAGACCACCCTACATAGGACAGGACCCCCGGTTTCGTTAACAAAATTCCGTGCGGCGAGTGCCCCTCTTCGTATATTGACGAGATGAAAAACCTACTGGAACGACTGAACCAACGCGCAAACGATGTGCGGAAGTTCTACAAAGCGCGCAGCGCAGTCTCCGAACATGCTGAGACGTTGCATCACCGGATAAAATTCGAAGCGACGACCATCCTTGAAAGCGAGCCTAACTGGAGGAGAAGGTTATTACTCGAGTCGTGGAACATACAGAGGACAGCTCATAACATCAACCGCTCTCTCGGAACCTTTTCCCCAGTGTATACACATGAACTGCACTCCATTTTAAAACGAGAGAGCGAGAGAAGGGGGTCATTATCAGGCCCACGAATGCTTTGAAGACGCCGCTGCTTCGTAGTCTCCGCAGTCACCCCGGAGAAAGAAACCAAGTCGGTTTCGGAACGTCGGGCCCCTTCAAAACTATTGGTTGGAGTCTTAATCATCTTTCAGTTTCATACCCAACCAGACAGACTTCTGTCGAATGTCTACATTTAAGTTCACGTGCTACGTGACGCCAAACAGGCTCATGAAAAGTGTGCCACACTCGCCTCCACGGCTACAAGTGGCGCTGACTGACACTCACATGTTTACTTCACATATAAACCCCAAAAAGTGGCTGGGGGGATAGCCGCCGTGGTAGCTCAGTGGTAGAGCATCGAACGCGTTACTTGGAGGTCGCAGATTCGGTACCTGCTCACGGCAAGTTATCTTTTCACCCACTTTTCTTTCTTCACATTTACATAATATTGGTCTAATAACTTTCCCTGTATTATATATATATACATATATATATATATATATATATATATATATATATATATATATATATATATATATATATACATATATATATATATATATACACACATATATATATATATATATATATATATATATATATATATATATATATACATATGGGATATGCCGCAACGGGAGCGTTGTCAACAAGGATATATATATTTATTTCCTAACAGTTTCAGAAGGGTCCTCCCTTCATCAGGGTGTGAGTTACACTGACATGAACTTTCAAACTTCGTTGCTGCCGCGTCCCTCTCACCTTGAAAGATGTTTGCGAGAGTGAGAGGGAACTAAAAAAGGAAAGAAAAAAACAAAAAAGGGAAAGAAAAAATACGAAAAAAAGAAAAATAAATAAGAAAGAAAGTAAAAAAGAGGAAGAACCACTGTCAACACTGATTGGTTTGATTTTATTGATTTGTGGGGTTTAACGTCCCAAAACCACCATATGATTATGAGAGACGCCGTAGTGGAGGACTGCGGAACTGTCAACCCTGAGAATGAAACCAACTGTCTGTGTACGTCCACATACAGCTCTTATCACGCGCTGTTCTGTTCTCGACGTGTATCGGGCCACCCAAGATTGTCGCCGCGGTGGCGGGAAGGTCCGTGACGGCATGCGTAAAGAAAGGGTTTCCCCTTAATGGGTTGGTCGGCGTGCGGCGTGCGTAAAGAAAGGGTTTCCCTTTAATGGGTCGGTCGGCTCTTTACCTTTAATCTTCGTCCGATTCCCTTCAATGGTCATCAAGTGGTAAGTGAACGTAAACACTTTGTATGTGCATGTGAAAAAAAGAAAAAAAAGAAAGAAAAAAAGAAGAAAAACAAAAAACAAGAAAGGGCAGTGTACACGTACGAGTCAGTCAGAAAAAAGCATGGTCTCCAGCTATCAATCTCTGTCACCAATTTCCTCCTGGCTTACTTTTCGGAGGCAGTTGAGTTTTCCCAGGTCCTCGTTGATGCCGGCTACTAATGTTCAAAGTTTGAAAACAAATTATGCCTCACGCTGTTCGCGCTCGCGCCTTTCTGAGAAACCGGACTGCAAAAAAGTTACGCTGATATTTTCAAAACTGTGGTTTGGCAGGCGCAGATGTCTAGATAAAGGTAGCTTCGGCAGTGAAGTGGCGTGGTACCGGTGATTATTGAACCGCAGCCGAAATGGCGTGTCTGTTTGGCCGATATGTTCTTCTCCGCAGATGTTGCAATGTAGCATGTATATTACGTTACTGAAGTCACAATTGAGGCTTTCAGTTATGCAGAATTTGAAATCCGAGAAGTTCGCTTTGGCTTCACGTGTTGTCACCATCTGTGGGCATACCTTGCATCGAGCTTTTCCGCAGGGATTGCTCCCTGATTGAAATTTGGGGGTGCTTGTCTTTGCTCTGACAAGAATGTCCTTCAGATTTTTATCCCTGCGGTACACCACGTGAGGTGGCTTCGCGAAAATAGAAGTTAGTCGTTTGCTTAGCCTGATCATGTTGAAATGGCAGAAATGTATGTTGTTGATTCGTGGCGCTGATGAGGAGTAAGTTAGTACAAGGTTCGTTTGGGAAGTTGTTTCAGATACTCTGTTTGGTCCCTTAATTATATCATTCCTGTTCACGTTGCGAGCACGTAGTATGGCATCGTCAATAATGTCTTCCGGATAATTTTGTTTCAATAAGGAATGCTTTGGCTGTTCCACGTGTCTGTCAAATTCTCGCATATCGTTGCATATTCTTCGATACCGGTTGGCCTGAGAATATGGAATACCCATTTTTCAATGCTTTGGGTGGCTTCTGTTGAATTGTAGGTACATTTGACGGTCTTTAGGCTTTTTGTAAAGGTTTGTTGACAAGCGGTCATTTTTGATCGTGACAGTGACGTCCAAAAAGTTAATGCTAGTTTTGGAAATTTTGTGCGTTAATTTTATTGACGAGTGGCACTTGTTAAAATACTCTACGAAGCGGAAAGGACTTCTCTCATCATGGTTTCATATCATAAAAATATCGTCTAAGTATCTTCTGTAGTAGAAAGGTTTCAAGGTGCGTCCCTCAATAAATGGGATTTCAAGTGAAGCCATAAAGGTGCTCGCAAAGTTTGGGGCCATTTTCGTGCCCATTGCAGTGCTACTGACCTGACGGAAATGCAGATGAAAGGTAAAGAGCCGACCGACCCAATAGGGGGAAACCCTTTCTTTACGCACGCCGTCACGACTATCCCACCACCGCGGCGACCACCACGGCGAGAACTGAACAGCACGTGATAAGAACCGTATGTGGACGTACACGGACAGTTAGTTTCGTTCTCAGTGTTCACAGTGGTTCTTCCTCTTTTTTACTTTCTTTCTTTTTCTTTTTTTCGTCTTTTTTCTACCTCCTTTTTGTTTTATTTCTTTCCTTTTTTTAGTTCTCTCTCACTCTCGCAAACATTTTTCAAGGCGAGAGGGACGCGGCAGCAACGAAGTTTGGAAGTTCATGTCAGTATAACTCATCCCCTGATGAAAGGAGGACCCCTCCCGAAACTGTTGGGAAATAAATATATTTATCCTTGTTGACAACGCTCCCGTTGGGCCATATCCCATACCTTCACCAAGACTAACTGACCCATAGAATTATTACTCCCACTGACATTATATATATATATATATATATATATATATATAAGGGAAAGAGGTGTATACCTAAGGGCTCGTTTTTCCGTGTTTTTAACACGATAATAATGAGATATAACAGACAGTAATGCCAAGGAATGTACAGGGGAAGTTATTAACATTAATGGAATGTAAATAAGAAGAAAGAAAAGTGGATGAAAAACTTACCAACTGTAAGCAGGAATCGAACCTACGACCTTCGAATTACGCGTTCGATGCTCTAACCACTGAGCTATTACAGCGGCCCTCCCTCCATCCACTTTTTTGGGTTTATCTGTGAATTTAGAAGTAGGAGCGACAGTCAGCGCCATCTATAAGCCAAACAAAGAGTGTGAAAACACTCTTATGCGCATGTTTGGCGTCACGTAGCACGTGAACTTATTATGAGCGGGCAGCTGAATAATTGCCCCTCTTATACAACCTAAACACACCAAGTCTGCCAGTACGAGACCCTCGTTCAATGAAATAAGGGAAAGAGGTGTATACCTAAGGGCTCGTTTTTCCGTGTTTTTAACACAATAATAATGAGATATAACAGACAGTAATGCCAAGGAATGTACAGGGGAAGTTATTAACATTAATGGAATGTAAATAAGAAGAAAGAAAAGTGGATGAAAAACTTACCAACTGTAAGCAGGAATCGAACCTACGACCTTCGAATTACGCGTTCGATGCTCTAACCACTGAGCTATTACAGCGGCCCTCCCTCCATCCACTTTTTTGGGTTTATCTGTGAATTTAGAAGTAGGAGCGACAGTCAGCGCCATCTATAAGCCAAACAAAGAGTGTGAAAACACTCTTATGCGCATGTTTGGCGTCACGTAGCACGTGAACTTATTATGAGCGGGCAGCTGAATAATTGCCCCTCTTATACAACCTAAACACACCAAGTCTGCCAGTACGAGACCCTCGTTCAATGAAATAAGGGAAAGAGGTGTATACCTAAGGGCTCGTTTTTCCGTGTTTTTAACACAATAATAATGAGATATAACAGACAGTAATGCCAAGGAATGTACAGGGGAAGTTATTAACATTAATGGAATGTAAATAAGAAGAAAGAAAAGTGGATGAAAAACTTACCAACTGTAAGCAGGAATCGAACCTACGACCTTCGAATTACGCGTTCGATGCTCTAACCACTGAGCTATTACAGCGGCCCTCCCTCCATCCACTTTTTTGGGTTTATCTGTGAATTTAGAAGTAGGAGCGACAGTCAGCGCCATATATAAGCCAAACAAAGAGTGTGAAAACACTCTTATGCGCATGTTTGGCGTCACGTAGCACGTGAACTTATTATGAGCGGGCAGCTGAATAATTGCCCCTCTTATACAACCTAAACACACCAAGTCTGCCAGTACGAGACCCTCGTTCAATGAAATAAGGGAAAGAGGTGTATACCTAAGGGCTCGTTTTTCCGTGTTTTTAACACAATAATAATGAGATATAACAGACAGTAATGCCAAGGAATGTACAGGGGAAGTTATTAACATTAATGGAATGTAAATAAGAAGAAAGAAAAGTGGATGAAAAACTTACCAACTGTAAGCAGGAATCGAACCTACGACCTTCGAATTTCGAAGTTTTTCATCCACTTTTCTTTCTTCTTATTTACATTCCATTAATGTTAATAACTTCCCCTGTACATTCCTTGGCATTACTGTCTGTTATATCTCATTATATATATATATATATATATATATATATATATATATATATATATATATATATATATATATATATATATATATATATATATATATATATTTCAGAGGTTCATTAAGGTACACAGCGAATGGGAGGATAGCAGCAACAGCAGGTAAGGCGTAGCCAAGGAGAGAACAGCCGAGCGAGCCAGGCAATGGTAATGCGCTACTGCACGTGTCTACCTTCTTCCTCAGAATCACCCCCAGCATCAACAGGTAGACATTCTGGCGACCTAGAGAGAGGTTAGAGCATCATAGTTGGACTTGAGACGGTTAATGTGAACTGTCTTTCGATTTGACGACGAAGGTCGAAAGATTTAAAATATATAAGAGGTCTGTGCAAGTATTGGGTAGAGTCCGTGGTACTTCAGAAAAAGCTTAGACGAAACACTGAGAGCAGCAACTGGTGAGACACAAAGCCGCACGAGATAGTCGATGGCGGAAGGGTCAGGAGGGATGCCGGAGTAGTTACGCTGTTTTTGATGACACTGTTGGTGGCAGAAGAAAAAACGGGTCAGTTGTTGGCATTTTTCGGCATGGAGAGCCAAGGAAGACATAGGCTCGTAGTCGTCAGCGTCTAGATGGTATGATGAATACGTGTCAATGATGCTGGAGGGTGCGCGGCCATGTAGAAAGCAAATGATGGGAATCCGGTGGTGGCTTGAGAAGTGGTAGTGTACGCAAATGGGACAAATGAAAGAACGAGATCCCAATAGCAGTGGTGTGACGCAACTTGAATCGACAACATATCACCAAGAGTTCGGTTAAATCATTCTATTATTCCATTTGTGTATGGGTGATATGCGTTAGTGGTGCGGTGAATAATTAGGCATTCGAATCAGAATGATTGCTACACGTCTGACAGCGCTCACTGAGCAGTCACGAGGCGCGCCTTGGCGGAGAACAAAGCTGTGTAGAATGAATGAGGCAACGTCTTTGGCTGATACGGCAGGTAATGCAACGGTTTTGGCGTATCTTGTGAAATAGTCCTCGCCGACGACAATTCAGCGGTTGCCAGTGCCAGTGCAAGCGGGGGGGAGGGGGGGGGGGAAGGCCCATACAAATCAATGCCGGCATGATCAAATTGGTCGGCTGCGCAGGGAAGCGGCTGGAGAGGTGCTGTGGTGTGGTGCCAGACTGGTTTGCGTCGTTCGAAAGCGATGCAAGAGTGGACGTATTTCCAGACGGAGCTGTACATGTCGCGGCAATAACAGCGTAGATGAAGGCGGGTGCACATCGCGAACACGCCGCCGTGACCATACTGTGGGTCATTGCGGAATGCGGAGCATACATCCTGACGAAGATGGTGGGGCCCCGCCAATAATCATGTGCAGCCATCGCTGTGGTAGATAAGGCGGTAAAAAAAGGGCCCCTTGGATAGCGCAATGCTGAGCCTGGCGGCATAGAATAGATATTTTTCATCCAAAAATAGATATTTTCGAAGGAATGTCTGATCACAAGATGGTATTCTTAACTTCAGAAATGCAGTTTTCTTCGAAGCTTCAAATAAACGAAAGTATAAACCCGTTGTTTACACATGCTAGTGACATCGACGTACTAGATTTACTTGGTAGTTCATTCTCCTACTTCAGCACTCTGTATAAACTGATGGCTCCGTCGAACAAATATGGCGTTTCTTTAAGGAACTGTTTTGTTTTCGATGCAATGCGCAGTTCGTTGCAAAAAAAAAGATCGTGCGCAGCTCTAACCCTTGGTTGACGAGGGACGTCGTTCGAATGGAGCGTAAGCTTAAAAAGGCGAGAACTAGGCACAAATGTCATCCAACAAATGCTAACGCTGAAAAGATTACTGAGCTACGCACTGTGCTAGTAAACGGTATCAAAAAAGCAAGTGCAGTGACACTAAAAAACTTTCTTCTCTCATCCACTGATAAGTTCTTCCGGCACTTGAAACCACAAAAAAAGTCTCTGCCGCGTCTGTCCGCCGGTGGCACAGTACTCGACGACGAACTTGAAATAGCTCAAGTACTTAACACATACTTCTGTTCTGTGTTGGCTCATAATAATGGCAATGCTCCAAAAACTTCGCATCTCGAAGAAATACTACCGATTGACGACATACTCATTAGTGGGGAGGGGGTCCTGACGTTGCTTCCTAAATTAAACACAAAGAAATATCCTGGTATTGATGAAATACCGAACGCTTTCCTTGTGCGATATGCTGATTGGTGCGCGAAGTATTCAACTCTGCTATATCGCAAATAACTGATTCCTGCGGAACTTCCAAATGACTGGAGATTTGCTCAAATTACCCCCATACCTAAATCATGCGACCAATCATCACCTTCTTCATACCGGCCTATATCAAATTTATGTACTTCTGTGAAGCTGCTTGAACATATTATATTTAAGCACATATCTTCCTTTGTTGAGAGCAATCATTTGATCGACCATCGGCAACATGGATTCCGTAGAGGGATGTCTACAGTAACCCAGCTAGTCTTAACAATACATGACCTCGCTTTAGCATTAGACAGACTTAATCAGGTAGATATAATATTTCTAGACTTCGAAAAAACCTTTGACCGGGTGCCTCATTCCAAGCTGATACTAAAACTGAAGCCCATTCTCAAAAATGATCGCCTTTTGGCCTAGATCGCTGCGTACCTCTCGTCAAGGCGGCAATATGTAGTCATTGAAGGCACAGCTTCTCCTTCAGCTCCGGTGGCATCTGGTGTTCCGCAGGGCTCCGTTCTCGGGCCTCTATTTTTCCTGTTATATATTAATGATATTTTTCAGAGCATATGCGTCTGAATTTGGCTATTCGCAGATGACTGCGCAATATACTAGGAAGTATCTTATCCTATTGATCAGGTTCTGCTAAATCAAGCATCAAGTGCAATTGCAAACTGCTGTTGTACATGGCAGATAGTTAATAGTAAAAAAACGGTAGCAAAGACCACAAGCAGCAAGAATAAACCACTTGAGTTCACCTACTTCATCAATATTCAACCTTTAGGCTTAGTGCAAAGCTACAAGTATTTGGGAGTAATGATAACCTTTGATTTGCGCTGGAATGAACATGTAACGTTTACTGCTAAAAAGCCTACAGACATATCTTCGGTGCACGCTGGGTCACTCAACAACGAAAATAAAAGTATTAGCCTAGAGGACCTTTATTAGGCCCATATTGGAGTTTGCAGCGGGGGCCTTGCATCCCTGTACAGCCTCTAATAAACTAAAGCTGGAAAGTATCCAAAGAAATTCTGTTAAGTTCATTTGTAATAGTTACAGTTGGAAAACACCCCGTCCCACCTCTTACAGAAAGCATGACTAGAGAAACTTGAAACAAGGCGCTGAGGTTAAATTTATTTTACTTTGTTCTATCACAAAATGCTACGATTTGATTCATCCGAATTCATAAAACCTGCTATTAGCCACTTTACTCGGTCTCTTCACGCAAAAAAGTTGGCCGAGCTGAAGTGCAGAACAAACACTTTTACGTACTCTTTCTTTCCTCGGACAATCGTCAAGTGGAACGCCTTATCTGCTCGTGCGGTAGAACGTTCCAACATTGATTCTTTTCTGCAGGCGATCAGAAATGAAGTTCTTTAATCGCCACTATGCTCGAAGCGTCATGTAAAGTCATGTGCTCACTTGCATTCGCTTTCACTTTGCTGTGTTCGAATAAATGGTGAAACTTTCTTTTTCTTTTTCCTTTTGACTTTTTGTGGTATGTAAGTACAATGTCAGTACATGCAATGCTTTCTGCTATGTAAATACTTAATGTGTGTACCTTGTGCTATGCGAGTACTAACTGCCGTGCAATTGGTTCCCTCTCGTTGCTTTTGCATATTTGGCCAATGCCGTTGATTTGCAGAATACTAAGTCATATATTTCTTTTTTATTTGTGCAGTTCTACTCAATACTTCGAGCTTGTTCTGTGTTGTGTATTTATGCCCCACTCCTGCCTAAGGCCTCCATATGAGGCCGGCAGTATGTAATGAATGAATGAATGAATGAATAAATAAATAAATAAATAAATAAATATAAATAAAAAAATAGTGCTTGTGGAGCAAGTTAGGTCAGGGATCTTGACAAAAACTTAAGCAATGTTGTGATTCATAGGTAATTTTGTTGCTTCAAAGCCATGTACAAGATGTCAAGTGGTGAAACATTGTTATTGTGACTAGGTGCGGTGGCATCTGAAATGGGTGGGAAGCGTGACAGGGCGTCAGCATCCAAGTGTTGGTAGCCAAAACAATATACGACGTGGATGTCGTAATACTGGAGTCGGAAGGCCCACCTTTTGAGGCGACTTAGCGGGTCTTTGAGATTTGACAACCAACACATAGCGTGGTGGTCTGCATACGACGTCGAAAGGGCGGCTGCAAGTATAGGGGCGATATTTTTGTAGAGTCCATATGATTGCCTGGAGCTCTTTCTAGGTTACGGTATTATTCAATGGTCTCAGGTTTTGTGAGTGCACAACTGGCATATACAGCCATTTAATCGGCGTTGGCATCGTCACATTGTGCAAGCACTGCACAAAGACCGTCATTGCTGGCATCACTGTGAATTTACGTGTGTGTACACGGAGCGAAGTGACGCAAAATTGGTGGAGACGTAACCAAGCGGTGAAGTGTCATAAACGCATCGTCACAAGCTTCTGACTAAGTAGATAGTTAATTGTCGCCTTGGATTGAGAAGTGTGATGGCAGTAGTGAAATTATGAACAAAGCGTCGAAAATATGAGCATAGGCGGATGTAGGTGCGCCGTGCTCTCAGGTCAGTAGGCTTAGGGAACTCGAACACGGTACGAAGTTTAGCAGAGTTGGGAAGAACGCTTTCTTCGAAGACGACGTGGCCAGTATAGTTTCCGAGTGGCGAATAGGCACTTTTTCAAGGTAACCAGAGACAGGCATTTCGGACACAGGTCTTGACCTAATGCATTCGTTGAAGGTGTGTCGGGGAATCAGGCAAGAAGACGACAATATCGCCTAGATAGCAAAGACAAGTACGCCGTTTTCGGGCATGTAAGATTTCGTCCATCAAGCGCTCAAAGGTGGCGGGCGCGTTGCAGAGACCGAATGACATTACAATGAATTCTTACTATCCATATTGTTTTATAAACGTGGTTTTAGAGAAGTCGGTCTCTGTCATGGGCACTTGCAAGTAGCCAAACCGCAGATCCGAGGAAAAACAAACTTTGCTCCTTGCAAACAGTCGAGTGGGTCATCAAGTCGTGGCAACGGGTACGCATGCCTTCGGGTAATCTTGTTGAGCCAGCGACAATTGAAGCAAAATCGTATCGTGCCATCTTTACTTTAAACAAGAACGACAGGTGATGCCCAGGACTGTTGCAAGATTGAATGACACCGCGGTTAAGCATGTCGTTCACCTGGTCATCAATAAGGCACCTTTTACTTGCCGAATGGGCAGATGGCTTCCGGTGTTGACAGTACGCGAAGCGGTCGTTGTGTGGCCGAGTGTCCTTGCTTGGCAGTCAAAAGAGGAAGAAAGATCGTCGAGCACGCAAATAAGTTCATCTCGTTGTGTCGTCTTAAGGTCACTGGCTATACTTGGTGTGAAAAGTCACGGTAGTGGCCACGGAGCTGATGTCTCGAAGGTGGTCATATCAGTGGGGTCTTCCATGGTGTCAAATGTCGAAGGTGACGTCAGCGGCTCGGCTTTGACGAGGGTTTCTCTGGGGGGCAAAGTGATTGACTCGAGCGATACATTGGTGACACACATCACAGAGGCGCCCGAATTGAACTCGAAGATGGCGAATGGCAATGGCAGTGATCGGCAGCGAACTAGAAGTGTAGACGATGCGAAAAGCACTGCCGTCGTCTTCAGAGTCTACTAGGTAAGCTTGGCAGGCCCAGTAGACTACACTCTAAGGCAAAAGGGTGCTAAAAGAGTGTGTTGTTTGTCTTTTTGGAGACTAATGGGGCTTCCACAACCATTCATTCCTTTAGGAACTAATGCGCCGGGTTCAACAGTTAGTCCCCACCGACAAGCTCAAGGAACTAGCATTTAGTCTTCACATTTACACCTTAGAGAGTAACCGGCAGTTCCAAAATTCACCTCAAAGGATTAATATTTAGTCCTCACATTTGTACCATATAGGGCAACTCTCGATCCCCACATATACACCTTACCGGGCAACCGTTAGTCCTCAGAGTTTCACCTACCCCGACGAACGATTGATCCTCTCAAATACTCCGATCAGATGAACGTTTTATCCCCAGTTCATACATTATTCTTTGTTTATTTTCCGCCAGGCCTAACTTACTTTTTTCATTTGTTTTTCTGCGCAGTGAGCAACAAATAGCGCAGGAAAGAACACGCGAAAAAGTTGTTTGCCACTTATGTGTAACTGCTTTCGCAGTCATGGCAACAGCGAAGGACAAAAGTTAGACATCGATATCTTTTATTTTTGTACATACACCTGAAGTTTCTTCATTCTTTTAAGTGAATTCATGGTGAAGTGTACAAGTTAAGCCTCGTTGTCACATCTTGTTTACTCTTTGTGGAGCTTCTCTGACAGAAGCGATAGATGACAGGCATTGCAGACGCCAGCGCAAGCAGCCTTCTGTTTGTTGTTTTCCCAGGGCTGTACGTAAAATAAGATGATAAAAATAGTTAGACAAACGTTACAGAAGATAGAGATGCACGCATATGACAAGTACAAGTTAATAAAAAAACATGCGTGTGAAACATGACACACACAAATCTCTTTAGCTTCACATCTCACACAGTCCTTCACAAGCTGCTCTGACGAAACAGATGGATGACAGGCAGCGCAGACACCAGCGCACAAAGTCTTCAGCACGATGTGTGCCACGTCTGCACAATAAGTATGTAAAATAGTGAAACAACCGTGACAGAGGATGAATACGAATGCATATGAGATATACGTGAGAGTAAAATGAAAATATACGTGAGATATGACATGCTAATAATTTCACCGTGAAGTCACACATCGTCGAAGCTCATTTTGATCCCCGTATCGCAACAGCTTAGGAGCGGTGGCCGCAGCCACAACTCCGCTAACCACCGTGCCGCTAACAAGTCGGTGAGTCATAAGTGAACGACGTCGTTCAGCTCGAGCAAGTGAACGTTAGACCAAACACGGCGCTGCACGCGGAGTGTCTGCCGCCAGCGAACTTCGAATAGGAAAGCGAGCGTACGCTTGGCCGCCGCCACGAACAGTGCCGAGCTGGTTTGGACTTAGCCCCGGAGAAATCGACGGTAATGTGGCCCTTTTCCACAAACTCAAGCGAATGCGAGTGCAGCGTGCAAACGCGAGTCCGCCGCCGCGGCCAATGAACGGTGCTGAGCTGCTTGCGACCGACTGACGGGAAGGCCAACTGTAATGGCGACCATTTTTCACTGAGTTTAGAAGCTATTGAAAGCCCCGCCAGCACGTGCTAGTGCACTCACAGCGAGCGACATACTACAATCAAGCTCATTACGAAAACCGCAACGTGTTTTTGACGACTCCCAACTCAGCGACGAGGTGCCAGCCAAATATCGCTAGCCCGGAGCTCATTGCGGTGGCGAATACAGGCGAGCACTCGATGAGCGAGCGTACGGGAGGCCGATGGCATAGGCGGCCAATTTCCAGGTGGTCGAAAAGCGTAGGCGAAGTGCAGACGCCGAAGCTGACCTTCGCAATGCATTTCGTGCGTGCGATATACAACACGACCAAGCCAATTGCCGGCAATCGCGATCCGTATTGCACACGCGAAAAGTAGAGTAGAATAATGAATGATAACCTACTTGCTTTAGAATCCAGCGCTGTCTTCTGCCCTGAGTCGGACTGAAGTATATATCCAATAGCCCTGTTCTTCTCGGCCGCCATATTGGCCTCCCCAACTGTTGCTGTCGTGTGTTGGTCGTGACTATCTTGAAGCCAGAGATATACAGCCCGACGTGGGGACGTGTCGAGACTTGCTCCAGACTTCATGGGTGCAGCGAAACGTAACAGCAGCAGCCCACGCTCATCCAAGCGTACACACACGCACAACATTGTAATTCCTAGATCGTCGAGTTTAGGAGGCCATGGTCGAGCACTCTGAGCACGACGCATCGCAAACCGTGGCCAGCAAAATATTAGGAAAGACTGAGCCAGGAGAAGAGGAGGACAGTTAAAGACCTTGGCAACACTTTGAGGACTGCCTGCATTCTCTGGGCGGCTCATCTCTATGGAGCATGTTTGGAGAGTGGTTTGCACGCGGCACGCTTCCATCTGCAGTTCCTCCTCAACGGTCTCTCCGTTCATCGTTCATCGCGCGCCTACGGGCTCCGTTACTCCTTTTTAGGGTAATTTTATCTTAGAATATATATATATATATATATATATATATATATATATATATATATATATATATATATATATATATATATATATATATATATATATATATATGGTTTCAGTGTTTGTAAACAAACTGGCTCGCACTGAACGGCCTACCCCAGCAGACTTCTGATGCGGCGCTTCTGGCAATGCTTTTTCAATGGTTCCTGTGGTGTTTTCGTGGGTCATTTAAGTTTGCTGTTCTGTTATTTCTGGCGCATTTCTTTGCAGCAACGTCTAGTAGCTACATGAAGGGGCTCGACGTATTCATGGCAGGTGCAGGCTACTATAGTTCAGGTAACACTGCTCGCGCGGCCGATGGGCGCCGCGCAAAATATCTGTCGTGGCGTTCCGATGAGTGCGGGCCCGGCTCTGTGTTGCATCTGATAGTGGTCGCGCCTATACAAATAGAAATTGCATAAACTACAGGAGAAGTTTATCAGTGAAATAATTGGCTGAATTCGTTCTGCACGACAACAGTATCGATGAGCTTTGAAGATGAGTTCCAGGAATCGACAGCGCACACCTGTCTTTTTCCTGTCCACGCCTTCAAAGCACACCCAAATCGTCGACATGCAGAAGAAGAGTTGCTCGATTTGTTTGACATGCAGAGAAGAGTCGCTAGAAGTTGTTCAATTGAGCTTTTCGACTAGAACTGGAAGACTTCCTCCTGTTGAACCCTGAACATATTTGTGTTTTCGTCCAAGCGTACAACATCAGGATGAAACGCTTATTTCTGCACCTTTGTCACACTGAACACTTCTTAAAGAGATCAGCAGCGATCGGAATGGTTAGCGATCCAAATTTTTCATGTTACTGAGAAATTACAAATTGTGCTGATGTAATGACGTCAGCTACGTATACTGTGGCTGCAGGGTCACGCGAACTATTATGGTTTACTCACGAGTAAGCCATTTGTAAATCAAACTTTCACGTTGTACCTACTTAAATTTACAGTCCATGTTCACACCCAAAAGATACATAGCGAGAATGCGGCGATGTTCATTAGCGTAAGAAAGACAGGCAATGAGTGATTTGCTCGCACAGATGAGAGCCCACTCGCCGGCGTCACTTTAAAAAAATCAAATGGATTGACAATGAAGCGTGCACACCGCGACGTACACTGTGCGGCGATTTATGTTAACCGTGGGTACTTTGCGTCCCGTGTTGTTACGAACAGGGCACATAATTGATATCACTCAGACTATAAAACAAACACTTTTGCGATGGATTGTCAGTGTTAACTTTCATGTTTTGCTGCCCATTTTAGGCGTCAGTACACTTATGTGCCACGGGTGGCACACGACAGTGACTGCATGATCTGTTCGCAGTAACTGGGTGCCCTCGATTAGTTTAACGTCTGAGTATCACCTCTATGCCATCAGTCTACGCTCAGCTTTACATTGCCTTTGATGGAGGGCAGAACAAACCTACGCGCTCTATAGTGAGAATCCAGTTTTCTCACGTGATCGCTACGATGCAGGCGCTCTTTCTGTCATAATTGGTTAGAAAATAGAACGTTTTGAGTAGCATATAAAATTATTTAGGCAAGTAGACTGCATCCTTTACACAGCTGTGCTCGAGTTGCCTGAGCTTCATCAGAATAATTTTATCCGCATAAAACATTGCAGCCGCGGCCAGCAACAAACGCTAAAACCACGCAAATTAAGCGATAGCAGAAGTTTTCAGGGGTGGTTTTTTGGTGAACGCACAATGATGATAGAGACAGGCTGGCTCTGGAGAAACCGTCTATAGGAAGACACAATGGTGTTGTCAGAAACTGATTTTGCGACAAGTGTTCTCGTCATCAATGAGATATGTCGAAAACGGAAACAACTCAAGTTCTGCGCGGGCGCAATTGGTGATCGCAAGTTGCGTGGAGAGGATATGCCAATCTATTATGACATCGTGAGAACATTATGGCAACGTGATGAATTCGATCACATAAAAAACATCCTGGATGACGACAAGGGCTGTGCAAGCACCGGATGGCTCGACGTGCTACGCGTAACCTGTACGAAGGAAAATTCCAGAAACAGGCGTCGTGACTTTTCCGATATGGTGGCAAAAGCAGCCATCAATCGCTAAAAGGGCAGCGCTGGTGTTGACAAGGGCGTAAGTCCATGTTCATTTTATAGCGACTTTAATAACGTTTTGGGGAGAAACTCGAGGCCTTATTCATTTCACCGGAATTGCAGTTCTCGTCTCCTGAACTGCGTTAATTAGTCTTTCTGTTGGACAGGGCTCTACTGTCGGTGCATTGGAGAAAGGGAGTGGTGGGGAGGAGATGGCGAGCGTTGAGAGGAGGGTGGGATCACGAAGGTATCATCAGATCCATAGTCGTCTGAATAACTGCGGTGGGGTTGACCTGGCGCACACGTAACCCATGGTGAACGAACATTGTTTGAGATAGGTTTCGCCACGGTGGTCTAGTGGCTAAGGTACTCGGCTGCTGATCTATAGGTCACGCGATCGAACCCTGGCTGCTGTGCCTGCATTTCCAATGGAGACGGAAATGTTGTAGGCTAGTGTGCTCAGATTTGGGTGCACGTTGATGAACTTTAGGTGGTCAAAGTTGTTGGAGCCCTCCACTACGGAGTCTATCAAAATCATATGGGGGTTTCAGGACATTTAACCCCACATATCAATCTCTGATTTGTTGAATATGGTCGGTAGAAGAAAGCGACTGTAAGAGCCCAGTCGTCCAACAAGGCCACAATGAAAACAAGTAGGACGGTTGTCTTGCGTGAACCAAGGGTCTTCGGCTCGTGCGTATACTGTACGACAGGTTGGGCGGGTGGCAATACAGACGGGCGAATACAGGTATAAAGTGGGCTGTAACATTACAGCAGAGACCTAGAAGCGACTGTAGTAGTGTACTTCAGGGGAGCAGCAGTCAAAGCCCGAGAAAGAAAAGGCGGAACTGCTTCGGCGACCCGGTCCCTTACGATGTTTTGGGGAGTGGGTGCCAAAGGGGAATTCAACTGGTCGTCAACAAGCGGCACCAAAGCTGTCAACGATCTCTTTCTAGACAAAAGCCTTAATTTCTAACAGCAGAGATCAGTTGTCAGGAGCAACAGCCAATCCCAAAATTTAGGTCACCTGTAGATGAGAGTGCCACGTGGCTGCGCATTGTTTGTGCAGCTCATCAAAACTTTCGCAAATACTGACAAGTTCAGGCAATATGAACGGGTTCATTGCCAGCAGCTTCCGAAAGACGTCGTCTTCAATCCCTTTCATGATATGTATGCCTGATCTTATCGGCATCGGCCATTGTGATATCGACGCGGTTACATAGGTCGACAACGTCTTCAAGGTAGCTGGGGAATGTTTCACCATTCTGCTGCGCACGGCCACGCAACCATTGCTCGACTTGAAGCGTGCGAACAGCGGAGCACCCAAATACTTCGGTCACGTGCGTTTTGAACGCAGTTCATGTCGGCAAGTCACGTAGGTGATTTTGATGCCACACACGGGCGACGCCGCTCATATGAAACGACACGTAATTGAGCTTCACAGCGTCACCCCACTGGTTGGTCATGCTTACCTGTTCGTATTCAGCGAGCCAGTCTTCAACATTCTTTTCTTCCGTACAGCTGAAGCTTGGTGGGTCGCGTTGACACGATGGGCCAGGACAGACCAATGCAGGCACCAGACCAGCAGGTCATTGCGGTAATTGAATTGGTTCTTATTCCGGCATTATAGAGGCTTGCTTGAGTTCCCGGTTTCGAAGTACCAGGTTTTCGCTAACCCACACCTCCACCATTCGTTACGAGGGTTTATTAGGGTACGCGTGGCGACCGAGACGATATCAGCAACAACAGGCAAAGTGTAGCCAGGGAGTGAACAGCCGAATGAGCCAGGCAATGCCCATGCGCTTGTGCACGTGTCTATCTTCTTCCTGAAGGATTGTGTGCTGCATGGTGCCAGTAAACAAACAAAACAATTTTCCACATTCACCGTGATGGCTATCGTCACGAGCAGTGCTAATTAGCACTGCCAGTTTAAATATGCACGCCGTTTCAAAAACTTTACGCCCAAAAAGGTGCAAAAAGGGTGCTTTTATGGGAAAGTGCCCTTTGCAACACCCTTTAACACTCATAAATAGCCGATTTTAAAAAAAAAGCACCCCTTTGTTTTTTATTTGGGTGCATGCCTCGATAGCACCCTAAAATAGCCTCTAAGGGTGCTTTTGTGCCTGAGAAGGGTGTAGGTGACGATTGGTCGGATGGAATATGCAGCAAAACAAGAACACAGAATTATAATATTCGGGGTTTTACGTCCCAAAAACTACGAGATGATTATGAGGGTCGCCGTAGTGGAAAGCTCCAGAGATGTGGACCATTTGGTGTTCTTTTAAGGGGCACTGATATCGCATAGTGCACAGGCTTCTATCTTTTCGCCTCCGTCTTGATTCGACTGCTACGGCCGGCCCCGAATTTACGACCTTTGGATTGACGGCCAAGCAGCGTAGCTACTGTACGAATATGTGGACCTTGCGTTAATTGATGGCCTAATTGACTTAGAATGTGTGAAGGTGCTCTCCGAATACAGCAAGATGCCAGCAAAAGCAAATCGCGTTTCATCTATAATGGCAGTTAACTGCAATCCATTTTACGAAACCTTTCCTTAGAGTTGGCTATAAGCTAGATGTTTGCTGTTGATTATATACACACACATAATGTTCGCCCGAGTATGTGTGTGTGTGTGCCTGAGCCTGCGCATGTGTTCGTGTGTAAGCGCGATTGTGTGTACACCCGTGCATGTGTGCGTGCGCGTGTATGTGAGTCCGTGCTTGTGTTAAGCGTGCCTGTGCACATGTGTACGCCCATGCATGCGTGCGTTTACGGTCACGTGTGTGTGTGGCCTTATGTGTGTCTGCGTGTATGTGTGTGGGCTTGTGAATACGTATACGTGTGTATCAACCCGTGTGCCCTCGAATTCCGTGTGTGTGTGTGTGTGTGTGTGTGTGTGTGTGTGCAGGGGGGCGGGCACTACTGCTTCTTGGAGTTTAAGGTCCCACACCTGTTCAGGCTGGGAGTCTATATGAGAGGTGGCTTAAGGAGTGGCGGTGGTCAACGCACTGTACACGGACTATTCATTACGTGGAAACATCTGCACATTCACGTATCTCATCATTGCTTGCGAACTTGCTGTGGTAGCTGATTAGGTACGCTTAGGCGCTTCTACGCTGGAAACCGTGGGTTATGACCGATACACACGGAAAGCTGTGACTCCGCTACAGCACAACCATGGTTTATATTAACAACATTTAAAAAAGATTGTGCCTTGCCTTTGCTACAGGTGCTTAGCTAGCTCATTGGGTAATCTTATGGAATTAGGTGATGATCATGTGGTCAGCAAGAAGTTTGGTATAACAACCTCAGCACGTTTTGTGGTGCGTGACAAGCCTTCAAAACATACGTGACTGCGGATTATTTTTTCCAGCTTCGGCTACGCGTTCAGTGTTTGCGGCACTATATGCGGAATTGCCGGACATGGACAATGCGAAAACGAATTTCTCTAAAAAAAGGTGTAGCGAAGCTCTCTCGCTAACCCCACCAAGAACGAAACAATTATTGTTTCTGACCATTGCAGGGTGCACTTTGTTTTCCGCAAGTTTTGCTTCACTATTTTTCGCCGACTGCAGTGGCATTCCGTCAAAATACTCAAAGAACGCGAGGCTAGTAAATAACGTTTGCCACTGTGCGTCTGGGTGGAAGGAGAGTTGGCATTTACAAGGAGTCATTCTTGAAGCGCAATTAGATTTTCTTCCGTGTCGTGTCGAACCGCCGCCCGCCATATGCGCCATTCGTTTGCCTTTCGGCGCCCTCTTGGTGGGTTTCCCGCTCACCCCGCTCTCCGCAGCCATCATTGCGCCGGCAACGGCCGTGTAGATAGGTGAAGAGTTGCGGCGACAGTTGAGGCGCCGCCACCAGTGCCTCCTTCTCTCTCTGTCTCACCCGTCATTCAAATGCGTTGCGTTGGTCTGGGTTCTTGGTCGCTGTGTGAGTTCCAGCGGACAGGCGTATCTACAATGGTGGTAACGCATGAAACCGTGTTCGAAGTGACGCTCGGATTAGGGATTATTCATGGAGTGGCGGACTCTGACAACGTGGGCCTGTTAATGGTAAGTGTACTGTTTTCGTACATAGTAATCACACAGTGCTAGCTGGGCGCCCGCAGCAGCTCTGCAGAAGTAGGCTGCCAGCCATTTACAACAGCATGCGTTCACGGGCCTGTTGCGGATGCCTGATTAGACGTTTCACTTAACGAGTTCACACTGCTATGCGCGATGTTGTGTAAGTGCCTGCATCACTCACACAATGAGTGATATGATCACTTAACAAGGGCGCGATTAGTTGCTGATGGCACATTGTCTTCTGCACTGCTGAAAGTGCTTGACATTGTTTCAAGATGCGCTTTAGGCTACATCGTAATAACATTTCTATCAATACTCAAATGTGCAACGTGCTTCTGCAGGTGTAAGCGTAAAAAAAAAAAAAGAAAAGTTTATGTACAAAGACGCACTGTACGAAATGGCTTTTTTTGCCTAAAGACGCTATAGTTTGAAGTGCCGATATGCCGCGATACTCCCAGCACGTGCGCGTTGGTGTTTTAAAATATTTAGGAGACGTGTCACCAGCAACAGGGAAAGATCTAGTACACTTCCAAAGGCGCGTTGTTGTGGCCATCGCCGTGCGTTGTTTTCCCTCGTTTCTGTTTCCTGTTTTCGTGCTATGCTTATATCTGCGATAACGTTCGGCGTTTTAACAGAATCGAGAGAGTATACGTGACTGTGGGAGCTATGTGTGGTAGCTTTAGCATAAGCCATGGCTGATACAACGTAGACGGCGTCCACGCGCGTTGGCATCGTTCAAGCGCTCGTACTTGCTTGATTGTGTTTAACCGAGTGTTTAGGCACGGGTTACGTTTGTAAATCCCGTGGTCAATAACCGCTAATAGCGTGCCTGATTGCCATCACAGGATGGGCTTGGTTGTCGAAATATGCCAGGTGCTTTTTCTGAAAGCAAGCTTTGAAGAAATTAAAAAAAAGAAATGCTTTCATACGTGCTAGACAATGCTTATTGCAGGCCCGCAACTCTTTAAAAACTGGCCGAGCTATCACATCTTTTGATAAATCAAAATGAATTAGGATGATTGAATTAGAGATGGCAAACTTCTGTGCTAGATTAGGTGCACAAAATTCACGTTCGCAGCCCTACGTCTAGAAAGCAGGCAAATAAGAAGCACAGCGGCAAATTTGGATTAGATGCCATGAACGGAGCTTCTTGTCGGGGTAGAAAGAACGAGGAAATTGTTCATTTTTGATGTCCTGATAGAGGTAGTCAGAATTGTACTGATTTCTGAATTGTCACAATTCCTCAAATTGTAAGAGGCATGATTAAAGTCAGGAAATCTCTTAATTTTTTGCAGACCTCCTCGCTGGTGCCACACCCAAGATTATTTGTTCTCATGTAAAAGAAAAAGCAGACATGCCTTCACTGTTTGTACATGAAGAGGTAAGTTTCTTGTGCGTCTTGATTAATGCTACATGTTCTGAACGTTGTACTTTGAAAACTGTTTCTCACTGGCTCATTACCCTATAAGAAATTTGATTCTTAGGTGAGTTCAGGCTTTCGTAAGCGCCATTTTTGAGCTGCAGTCTTACACTTCACCTCAATTCGAGAATGCCCTCTAAGCTGGAAAACTATCTTATCTGTATCATATGAAATTATTGGAATGCATGGGTTTTACGCTTCGAGTTCAGCGTAATGTAAATTACACGCCATTTCAAAGGGTACACACTACACATTCTTCCTATATGGTGCTTCCAGAACAGCCCGAACATCATTTTGTGAGAAGTAGTATTTGCTCTTATTACAGGACGAGAGGGTGCCGCTGACGCGCTGCGTATTCTACCCCGGCCCCAGCCTAGAGCAAGCCTTGTTCCTGAACCTCCACGTGGATGACCGAAAAATCTTTTGTGTCAGTAATGACGAAGAAGGAGTGACAGCACTTGTGAGTTTTTTTTTCAACATTGTCTACGGCCGCAAGGCCTTTAACAACCATTGTGATAGAGCGGCTTTTTCTCGGCGTGAGTTTGGAGTTTATCAACGAAGTTGTTCAGGCAGTACGACGCTGAAAATTTTAGTGTGACAATGCCTGAATAAGTTTTTCCAGCGTGGTCAAGGTAGATGAATAAATATTGTTATTTGTGAAAGTTATTTTGCTTAAATATAGCTGGACCATTCCATGCCAAACGTTCCAGCCACTTCGGCGATCATCTCAAATGTATTTGAAAAAAATGTGCTGAATTACTGCATTCAAAACAGTGAACTGCTAGAATACTTCAGCGAGTAAAAAAATTGTTTAGTGGCTGCCTTCTGAACTTCCTGGCATAATGCCGTCTGGGTATTGTTTGTGGAAAATTTCATTTTAAAAGTACCGCTCATTTTTTCTACACCAAATACCGTCTACATGGTAAGTAAATGTGCTTGTGTAGAGTATTTGAAGCTCAGTACTATTATTAAGATTTCTTTCCCATTGACTTCCAAGAATCAAGCCAAAATTTGTTATGTTTGCAGTTTTATTGCAATATTGCACTTTGTATGAATATCAGAGCAGTGAATACTTACTTCACAGAAAGTATATTTTGAGGCAAAAGTATCTCTAGACCTCTCAAGCTGCTGAAATATACGAGAAAATATCACGACTTTCACAAAATCGTCATTTTTGTCCATATTGAGATGCAATTTGCACTATGTTGTGATACAATGAAAACTCATCTTTATACCTAAATAGAAAGAAATTAAAGTTCTTTTTATAATGAAAATCTTATCACAAAAAGGACCGGAAAGGGCGCTGACTGTCAATTGAATTTTATTGAAGGTGGTACGAGCGCTTTTATACCGAGCACAAGAACAGGGCTATTTGCAAGAACACATGTGTGACCATGCCAAAATAATCTTAACCGAGTGAAAAAATACTCTCTTTCGAAAGAAATAAGTGAAGGTTGTAGCGACCGGGGTTTGCAGGCACCGGGGCTCCGGGATGAAGTTGTCGAGGCAGGAGGAAGAGAGACTTGAGGAGGGTTTATCTACATTATATACTAGGTGAGCTCTCGTACATGACGAGCTCTTTCTTACATGGCGAGCTCTCGAATCTGGCGTTCCTCTACATGGTGCTCTCGAACCTTGCGTTTCTCTACATGGCGCTCCTTCGAATGAGCCGGGTGGCTCATTATGAAGTGTATGTGCTCCCCAGATTCCTAGATCAAGGAAAACGTTCAGATGGTACTGTCCAATCACAGATCACACACAACTGGCGAGGGTGACGAGCATGCACGACCCACGTGAACGTCCAATAATGAGCCTTGATTTCTGCTATCCAAGGTGGCGCCAGCGGGGCTCTTTCTCGTCGTGTGTGTGCCGCTGGTCGAGGCATCCCAAGCTCCTGACAGCATACTTCAAAGGGTCCGCCGAACAGCTCGCCTAATTAGCGGTGTGATTTGCGGTGGCCGCCGCGGTCTCTTCGAAGGAAGATGCTGTACCCGTAGTCGTCTCCTGAACAGCTTAGGGCGTCGTGGTGACACGACGTCTCACCCTCCGGCTAGGAGGGACAATGCCTGGCGGTCATAAGCAGCGGGCCGGCCGGCTAATTGTTCGAGGATCCAAAGAGCGCCGCTCCCTCGTCAGCTGTCACGCCAGTAACAACAAGGTGTACTGATGCATTGATCCTTGGCTTTCCTGATAAAAAGTTCTAAAATCTTTCAATTTTTTCTTGCTTTTTTCCAAAAAACCGTGTTTTATGAAACATAGGACTGCACTTACATTTTTCACAGTGTCCGGCCATGAGACTACCATAGCCCTTCTTAACATTTAAAGCATGCTGTCTTGCTCGATCATTGAAGCATTGCCCAGTTTGTGTTATGTTTTCTTTTCCACATGTTAACGGTATCTCATACATAACATTAGACTGTCATACAGTAAACCTATTCTAAAGACGAATGGTGCAAGATTGACTATTCCTGTTGCTTGAAGTACACACACTTTTGAAAGCTTGCAAGGGGCGGAAAACAACAATATCATATCTTCTGGCTCTTCTCCTAAAATTGTAAGACACCTTATGTACGTAGTACCCTGTAACATGCAAATGTCTTTGGTCCTTCTGTTTTTCTTTTGGTCCTGTTTCCTTTAACTTAACTTTCAGCAGGAGGGTTTCGCAAAAGAGTGTGATCATGCTGTTGGGGTATTGGCTGGTGCTATCAGCCCAGGAGTGCTAAGAATGTTCTGCCTTTTGATAGTGGGCATTCAAAATTATTAAAAGTAGGAATTGACACCACATGTATTCAGGCCACCTTTCAGAAGTCATGTTAGCACAAGGGTGAGGTCAACCTTAAAAACCAGATTGAAAGACTAAAAGATGCTGGATATCCCAACAGAATCATCGCACCCGTTTGCGAAACCCTCCTGCAGAGTGTAAAGTTATAGAAAACAGGACCAACAAAAAAAAACATAATGACCAAAACGTTTGCATGTTGTACCACATCATTCTGTCTCACAATTTAACAAAATAGCCAGCAGATATGATATTATTTGTTCTTTTCCGCCCATTGCAAGCTATTAAAAGAGGGTGTACTAAAAACCAACAAGAATATTTAATCTTGCACCATTCGTCACGAGAAGAGGTTGAATTACTGCCAATCTAAAGTTTGTAGAAGTATTTTATATGAGGAAGGCCAAGGATCAGTGCATCACTACACCTTCACTTATCCTTTCCGAAAGTGAGTATTCTTTTCTCAGTTAAAATTATTTCGTAGTTGTCACACATGTGTTGTCGCACATAAGCTCTGTTCTTGTGCTCCGTATAAAAACGGTCGTAGCACCTTCAATAAAATTCAATTGACAGTCGGCGCTCTTTTCTGTCCTTTTTGTCTCTTCCTCAAGTTGTCACGCTGTGACTAGAACACAACCACAATGAACCAACTCACCCAAATTAAACTCGTGTTACTTGACTTGTAGACCAAGTTTCGTATAGAAAGAATGAGCGGTGCTTTTAAAATAAAATTTTTCACATACAACACCTAGACGGCATTCCAGGAAGCTCAGAAGGCAGCCACGTGACTAAATATTTTCCTCTTCTATATATTCTAGAAGTTCACTATTTTCAATGCAGCACGAGTTTTTCGAACACATTTGAGATGGTCACCAAAACAGCTGGGATATTTGGCATGAAATGACCCAGCTGTGTCAATAGCCATTTATTATTTTATATATTTATTTACAGAGTAACTACTTCGCCATATAGGCATTACGTAGGGGTGGGGGAACAAAAGAACAGTCAGTACAAAGAAATTCGTAGCTATATAGATGAAAATAAAAATCAAAAAGAACCACCACCACATTTATCAGCACATAATTATGCATCACAAAATACATTTTCATACACACAGACCTCACATAATGCAATAAAAATTTCACAGCATAGAAAAAAATAAATCATTATTTGTTATATGAACCAAGTCGTCACCTAAGCTGTTCCACTTTCTTATTGTTTTTGTAAAGAAAAAAGTATTGGATCTGCATTTGAAGGTAGATATCTTTTTGCTATTGTCACAGCGAGTGGATGTGTAGGAGGGTTGAACAAGGTAGCTATGGTGATTAATTCATGTGTTAGAGTATTATATCTGGTGCAACAGTTTAAGCCGTAGTTTCTGTCTATGTACACGTAACAGATCCCATCCCAAAGTGGCCTCTATCGGTGAAACGCTGGTGTAGGGGCTATAAATATTTAAAAGAAACCTTGCCGCTTGGTTATGAAGTTTTTCTATTTTTTTATAAGATAGTCTTGGTGGGGGTTCCATACTACGCATGCATAATCAAGTATGGACCTGACCTGCAAAAAATATAAAGTTTCCTTGGTTTCGCGCATCGCCTGTTTGAAATTTCTTCGAATAAATTATATTATCCTACTAGCTTTTGCCAATGCCGTGTCAATGTGTTTGTTCAATGTAAACGATTCAGTAAAATTAACACCGATATACCTATAATCGCGGTGTGTATTAATAAGTACGCCATAGGAGTTATATTGATGAATTGATTTGGATATTTTCCTTGAGAAGCTTACACTGCAACACTTTTTATTGTTTAAATTCATTTTCCATTCTTCACACCAGTCCGCTATGTGATCTAGGTCGGTTTGCAAAATGTAAGCATCAGATTCAGTCGTGATTTATCTGTATATAACGCTGTCGTCAATAAATAATTTTATGGGTGATGTAATGTTTTCAACTATGTTGTCTATGTAGATTAAGAACAGTAACGGTCCTAAAACGCTCCCTTGGGGAACGCCCGAAGGTACTGCTATGGACGAAGATTTGACATTATTTAAGACAACGGACTGGGTTCTAACAATCAAATAAAATTTATCCACTTTTGAACCCTTTTATTTATGCCCAATGCCGCAAGCCTTACATCCAACAGCTCATGGGACACAGTGTCAAATGCTTTTTGGAACTCTATAAAGACCGCGTCTACACGACTATTGTTATCAATAGCTTTGGATACGAAATGCTAAAATTCTATTAGTTGTGTGTTACAGGAATAACCTCTTCGAAACCCGTGCTGGGAGGGAGTAAAGAAAGCGTCGGAATAAAAGAATTTAAATATATTGGTATGTAAAGTGTGTTCAAATATTTTGCAACATACCGATGTTAAATGAGATCGGTCTGTAATTTTCTCTGAGTTTTTTATCTCCAGATTTGAAAACGGGTGTAACATTTGCTGTCTTCCAATTTTGGGGAATAATACCAGTTTCGAGGGAGAGTTCATAGATGATACCTAAATATAGAACAATAATGTCATGACACTTTTTAAGAACTACTGGGGACAGTCCATCAGGTCTAATGGCTTTTGTTGCATCTAAGCGGCGTAATAATGAATTGACGCCACTAACATCGATTTGAATGTCTGGCATAATATTGCTCAAGGCGGCATTGCTTAGAAGCGATGCCTGCTCGTCAGTTTCATGCGAAAAAATTGATTGAAAATATTGATTACAACATTCTGCCCTCTGGTAGTCTGACGTCACGGCTTTGCTGTTCACAGTTAAGGCTGGTATAGATATATCTTCTTTTTGGTTCTGTTTTACATACTTCCAGAATGCCTTCGGGTTTTCTTTTAAGTCTTTGCCTAATTTAACAAAGAAAGGATATTTCGCAGATTAAATTGTTACTTTTAATAAATTGTTTATTTCATCCAAGTGATTGTCGTTTACCAAACTAGGACTATCAGAAAATATTTTATAAGCGCGTCTAACTTTCCTGACAAGTTTGCATATTTCTGCGTTAAACCAAGGTTTATGCTTTTTCATGCAATACCTTTTTTGTTTTTTTGTGTGTTCTGACTCACTTTCTTGTGCGTTTTAGCTTATTCTGTTTCTGATCATTGTACTGGTTTTTTAAGTATTCGCTGAAGTTGTATGTGCAAAAACCCATATATGTTTGCATCTACATCATTTCTCATAACCAATTGTTATACATCCAGAAATACAAAGCTCTTCTTGGTAAGGATTGTGTACATTAGGGCGTATATAGTGAAATCATGGTGATTTTATATATTTGAAAGAATTATAAGTATATATTTGCTAGTATTTCATTTCTATTAACCGATTGTGTGTATGAAGTAGTACTAAACACAAACGACAGGGATTGTAGATAACTAAAATAGTTATAGGGATAGCGTGGGGCGATAGCGCAAGAATGGAATGCAATATAGATAATGATTATTGTTGTGTGACAAAAAAGACACCCTTTTTACTCAATCTTTTTTCAGAGTGTACAGCCTATTCTAAGGGTGCATAAAAAAAGACCCTTTTTGAAAGGTGCTGAATTAACATCCTTGAGTTGTCGTTCATGGGACAAGCCCATTTACACCCTTTTGGGTGTAAAAATTTTTACTGTGCTGGTATACCCCATAGAACTAGCGTGCGGATCACCAACCCCCCCTCGATCTGTGTAGCATCGGACACGTAAGTCGAAGGTGGAAGATTTGGTCCTTGTGTGCGAGCCGAAAGTTATCTCTTGCGTCTACTTTTACTTTTTCAGATATACATTGCAATTAAGACAAAGCTACAACTCCCTATAGTTTCCTTGGGCGGACTGTCTATTAGTTGTGATTCATGTTGTGTAAAACAAAGAAATATGATCCCTGGAAACTGTGTTTTTTGTTCAATCTGACTGAACAGGCTTTTTAATTATACGCAGTTGTGAGAAAATGTAGGGAACCTTCTAAGATTAAAACAGACATGTCAGATTCCTGATGCTGCTGCGTGAGTGCAGGTCCGCAACTAAGAGCTATAGGACGCTGGCACTTATGGAATTGTGTTAGAGTTATCCAGCACAAAGCTCCATGCTAGCAACATTGCGGTTTCCGTAATGCTTTGTGCATAGAAATATTGTAACAATGTTGAAGGACTCGGGGTATAAGAAAACGTATTTATTAAAGGGCGAACCTGTGCCCACAACTCAAAGGGACTATGGTCGTAGAACGTTACAGCAGAACGGCAAGATGTCTTCTTCTTCTACTTCTTCAAGAAGAGTCCCAAGCGCGTGGCACACATCAGCAGGGGCCAGCTGGGTTCTCTTGCTATCATCATTGTCTCTGCGCAACACTAGACGGCACCCATGTATGTCTCTGTGTGCGTGGTGATGGGCGCGTTGTTTGAATGCAGGCACTATGTCGTGGCATAATCCCCCTCCTCACACGCATCGTCCCGATGCGTCAGGCAATGAATAGATTCGTGGTAGGCGTAGGCGTCACTGGTCTTCCGGTGATCTCTAATAGTACGGCTTCATCCGGACTACATGTACAACCGCTGTAGGGTTGCGGCGTTTTGAGCTCCCGTGTATAGCGAATCTTACTTGGTAAGTTACATCGCTTACACGATGGAGTACTTCGTAAGGCCCAAAGTAGTGGCTAAAAAGTTTTTCAGAAAGTCCGCGGCGACGAACTGGGGTCCACATCCATACTTTGTCACCTGGTTGAAAATGCGCTTCGGTACGACGCTGATTGTACCGATAGGAGTCGATACGTTGTTGGCAGCGTATTCTGTATCTCGCCATCTGTCGTGCTTCCTCGGCTCTTTGCAGGAAGTCGTCTAGGCCAGGTGGATTGCTGCTTTCATCATTCAGTGGTAACATGGCATCCAGTGGAGTGGTGACTGTTCGGCCGAATACAAGTTCAAATGGTGTCACTCGCGTTGTTTCTTGAACGGCTGTATTATATGCGAACGTGATGTAGGGCAATATTTCATCCCACAGTTTATGTTCGTCGTCGATATACATTGAAAGCATATCAGTCAGAGTTCTGTTCAAGCGCTCCGTTAGGCCATTTGTTTGAGGATGGTATGCTGTAGTTCTTCTCTGGTCTGTGTGGGTCATTCGCATCAGACATTTCATTAGGTCTGCAGTAAAAGCTGGGCCACGATCTGTAATAACCAAGCTGGGTACACCATGTCTGAGGACTATGTTGTTGATGAAGAACTTGGCAACTTCAAGAGATGTTGCAGTGTACAGCGAGTCAGTCTCAGCATAGCGAGTGAGATAGTCTGTGGCTACGACTATCCACTTCTTGTGTGCAGTCGATGTCGGAAACGGGCCTAGGAGATCCATACCAACTTGTTGGAATGGGGCATGCGGTGGTTCTATTGGCTGGAGGAGGCCTGCAGGTTTCACGGATGGAGTTTTGCGTCTTTGACACTCACGGCAAGTTTTCACATAGCGCTGAACTGATGATAACAGTTTTGGCCAGTAGTATTTTAGGTGAATTCTGGCGAATGTACGGCTGACACCCATGTGCCCAGATGTTGGCTCATCATGACATGCGTGCAGAATCTCGTTTCGTAAAGGTGCAGGTACAACGAGTAAAAACTTGTCACCATGTGGCTTGAAGTTCATCTTGTAAAGGACCCCTTCCCGAAGACAGAACGAAGGGAGCCCTCTGGATAAAGTGCGCAGGACTTTAACGTTGAGTCCTTGGAGACGCTGTATAAGCGGCAGCAAATCGGGGTCATTTTGTTGTTGTTCAGCGATTTCTGATGCCTGCACGACGCCTAGAAACGGAAAGTCTTCTTCCTCCGGCTCACTCGTCTCCACTGGTGCGCGTGACAGGCAGTAGGCATCGCTGTGCTTTTTCCCAGATTTGTATACCACAGTAACATCGTACTCTTGTAGTCTAAGGCTCCATCTTGCTAGTCGGCCAGAGGGATCCTTAAGATTCGCCAGCCAACACAGGCAACGGTGGTCACTTACTGCTCGGAATGTTCTACCGTAGAGGTACGGCCGAAATTTACTTATGGCCCAAATGACCGCGAGACACTCTTTTTCGGTTGCAGAGTAATTTGTCTCAGCTTTCGAAAGCTTGCGGCTTGCATACGCTAGCACTTTTTCTTGGCCGTTTTACTGCTGGACTAGAATGGCTCCGAGGCCGACGTTACTCGCATCAGTGTGAACTTCAGTTTCGGCAGTATCATCGAAGTGGGCGAGGATTGGAGAGGCTTGCAGGCGTGTTCTTAACTCATCAAATGCTTCCTGTTGTTCACTTTCCCACCTAAAAGGCACCTCGTCTTTTGTCAGATTAGTAAGTGGTTCAGCAATGTTCGAAAAATTTTCCACAAATCGCCGATAGTACGCGCATAAACCCAGGAAGCGACGTACTGACTTCTTGTCTTTGGGTGTCGGGAACTTCGCGATGGCAGCTGTCTTTTCGGGATCTGGCCGAACGCCGTCGGAGCTGACGACGTGTCCGAGGAATCGAAGCTCTTCAAAAGCGAAGTGGCATTTTTCTGGCTTGCTGGTCAAGTCTGCGGAACTAATGGCTTTTAATACTGTGCGTAGTCGCTCTAGATGTTGGTCGAATGTAGCGGAAAATACGACAACGTCATCCAAGTACACCAAGCAGGACGGCCATTTCAGTCCCACGAGGACAGCGTCCATCATTCTCTGAAACGTAGCTGGCGCTGTGCACAGGCCGAATGGAAGCGCTTTAAATTCGTAGAGTCCGTCTGGGGTTATGAATGCCGTCTTTTCACGGTCGCGCTCATCCACCTCAATTTGCCAATATCCGCTCTTGAGATCAAAGGAGGAGAAGTATTTCGCACTCCGTAGTCGATCGAGTGTATCATCGATACGCGGCAGAGGGTATACATCCCGTTTCGTTACGCTGTTCAGTTTCCGATAGTCGACGCAGAATCGAAGGCTGTTATCTTTCTTTTTAACAAGCACTACGGGAGACGCCCATGGACTGCTGGAAGGCTGGATCACGTCATCTGAAAGCATCTCCTCCACTTGTTTCTTGATGACGTCTCTTTCCTTTTGCGATACTCGATATGGGTGTTGGTAAATCGGTCTCGTGGCTTCTTCTGTTATAATCCTGTGTTTTGCAATAGCCGTTCGTCGCACCTTAGAGGACGTTGAAAAGCAGTCCGAAAACTCTTTTATAAGGGCAAACAATCGTTTCTTTTGATATTCTGGGAGCCTGTGGTTGACGTTAACTGATGCGTCGACGTTGCACGTCTCTTGTGGAGTGGTTGGCGGTGTCGCTAAACTGCATAGTTCAGTCGCCATGCAGAACTCGTGGAAATAGGCGATTGCCATACCTTGCGCGATGTGCTGACATTCATTCCCAAAATTCGTAAGGAGGACAACTGAGCGGCCATTCGTTAAGTGAACAACACCCCTTGCCACGCAAATTCCTTTGTTTAAAAGTAGCTCTACGTTTCCATCCGCTATTCCTTCGTGGTCACAAAATGCCTTATTTTCAACAAGCACCATTACACTACAGCGAGGTGGCACTGTGACGTCATCATCAACAACGCGCAGAGCAGTAAGACGTCGCTTTTCCGATTCCTCCACCGACATAGCTTGTTTTGTCGAAAACGTTACACTGGATCTGCGCAGAATAATTATGGCTCCATTGGCTTGCAGAAAATCCATTCCTAGTATAAGCTCCCTTGAACAGTCCGGCAGCACGATGAAGTCAGCAACGTAAGTAAAGCCTCTTATTTCGAGCCTTGAGGTGCATCTGCCGAGCGGTGTAATAGTGTGGCCACCTGCCGTGCGTATCTGTGCCCCACTCCATTTTGTTACAACCTTTTTCAGTTTCTTTGCCTATTTGTGACTCATTACCGAATAATCAGCGCCGGTGTCAACTAAAGCATTCAGCTCGTATCCGTCTATTTTCAACCGCAAATCTGAAGTAATCTTCGCACTGCTGCGCTTATCCTCTGTAAACATAGCATCGTCACCTTGAAACCGCAATGGAGGATCTTCGCAACTGTCGTTATCAGCGGCCTCACCTTCACAGGTCGCTTGCTTCAGTTTTCCTGGTGTGGGCTTGTAGAACGGTGCCCAGACCGTGCGGAAGAAGCACGTGGGCTGGGTGATCGGTAACGCCTGGGCGACGGCGACTTTGGCTGATGTTGGCGTGGAGTGAGTGGGCTCTGGCGCGCGGACAAGTACTCTTCGATCTCGGTTGGCCGTTCACCGTTTCGAGGGCATGGTGCGTACAACGGAAAGCCCCTAATCCTGCCTGTTGGTAAGGGCAGAACCTATACAGGTGACCTGCTTCCCCACAATGGAAACACAAAGGCCTGCGCTCATGGTCACGCCAGATGTCACTTTTCCGGGGCCTTTGATCCACGTAGCGAGCTACACCACGGGCTCGTGGCAGGTATGTAGCCGTCGGTTCCAGTGGACGAGGTGCGCTGCGTACCGTTTGTGGGCAAGGAGAGGCCATCGTAACTGCTGCATTGGTGTGCGCCGCGGGTTGTCTGAGTACTTCAGAGTACGTTGGTATGCGTTGGATCGGCTGTGGCGCACGCTCCGGCTCACGTATCATCTGCCTCAGTTCATCTCGTACTACGTCGACTACAGACAGTGTTGCTGTAGTGTGAGGTGCTTGTAACTTGCTGAGCTCTTCCCTGATCACCGACCTGATGAGTTCTCGCAGAGCGTCCATGTCACTTCGCTGGCGTCCAGAGAAGACATTGGCAGGTGCATAGTTTATGTCTCGATTGTACTGCTGTTCTAGCGTTTTCTCTATGGCTGTCGCTTCCGTATGAAACTCCGCATCTGTTCGTGGTGGGTTGCGGACGAGAACAGCGAATAGCTCTTGCTTCACCCCACGCATGAGGTGGCGTAGCTTCTTGTCTTCGGTCATATGGGTATCTGCGCGCTTGAACAGGCGGATCATGTCCTCGATATACATTGCGACACTTTCGTTGGTGAGTTGGTTCCTGGATTCGAGCGCAGCCTGCGCCTTTACTTTGTGATCCACACTGGCATAAGTCGCCAGAGCTTGTCGCCGAAATTCATCCCAGGTCGTAAAGGAGGTTTCATGGTTTTCATACCACGTCTTTGCGAAGTCCTCCAAAGCAAAGTATACGCGGCGGAGCTTCTCTCTCTCGTCCCAACCGTTCAAACGTGCCACTCTCTCAAAGAGGTTCAGCCAATCTTCTACGTCTTCATACGAGTCACCATGAAATACTGGTGGCTGGTGAGGCTGATTTATCACCACTTGGGCTGGTGTTACATGACTTGTCATGGTGGTGGCGTCCATTGACTGAGTTCCCCTTGGCGTGGAGTGGGCTGAATTCTGGTGAATCACCTCGAAGACGGCGACTGGTCCTCTGATGCACAGGTGTCGGCTCCGCAGTATCAACTGGCTGGTGGTCGGGGCTACGCTGTCTTGCGTTCGTAGGGCTTTGATTCATTACCCCGCACTTCCACCAGAAATGTAACAATGTTGAAGGACTCGGGGTATAACAAAACGTATTTATTAAAGGGCGAACCTGTGCCCACAACTCAAAGGGACTATGGTCGTAGCACGTTACAGCAGAACGGCAAGATGTCTTCTTCTTCTACTTCTTCAAGAAGAGTCCCAAGCGCGTGGCACACATCAGCAGGGGCCAGCTGGGTTCTCGTGCTATCATCATCGTCTCTGCGCAACACTAGACGGCACCCATGTATGTCTCTGTGCGCGTGGTGATGGGCGCGTTGTTTGAATGCAGGCACTATGTCGTGGCAATATGATATAGATCGCATCAGTATGGAAATAATAATGCACATGAATACAAAGTGAATACCTTATCAATGGCGAAAATTCACTTTGACTGCCTATAATAATGACATAATAAATAAAAGCTTAACAAGTGTAGCCATCTCCCGCTTGAGAGAAATTTGTGTAGATGCGAAGCAGTGGGTGCTAACGCTTACACTGGCCGTGACATTGTTGTCCAATCTGTATTTAATCTGTCAGCATGATGAAAGATGTCGTTGTGGAGAATTATCAGTTATGTTGATGTTAAGAAAGAGAATGTGTGTTCGACTGCCATTCATGGCAGCCGCATTTCTTAAACATAATCAAGATTTGTATCTTTATGTTGAAGAATATGATTTTATTTTTTAAATAAAGCTGTGGCAGAGCGATGTGTCATAACACACAATGAGTTATCAAGACTATACTCTTGGTCTGTGACATAGGAACATTATACACAGGTCGCGACCACATTTAAAATATTGCCCGCCATATTGATGTTGACGGCTTGAATATGACAAGGTTCGTTGGCTTACCTCCGCTGTTGGTTGTGCTGTGTACCACGGACGCATCTGCAAAAAGCGAATATTAGTTTGTTGTTTAAAGTGAGGTTCACAAGTACACACGCACGCACAATATGTGTTTCTATCTCTCTCTCTCTCTGTCCCTCTCTGCGAGAAAAACAAGAACAACGGGTAGGTGTTCAACAAAATCAGAGCAACTATACAATTCCCTTCTTCTTCATAGCCAAAAAGTGTATGAGCCACAGCGGCTCTTCTGCAATGGTGGAATGCATCATTACCTCCTCTGCGAACAAGCATCGTGTCGATGCTGTACACGATGGCGAAAAGAAAGTGAAACAAAGGTTACTTTATACAAGCAAAATGAGTGTAGTAACGCAAAATAACGTAGTCGGTTGTTGTGTCAGCAGTCAAATAAAAAAATGGAAAATATTGGAAGTAAAAGGAGAAGAGCAATTGAATGACGCGAAGTCACCGATAATGTCAGTCACGTTACTGGCAAAAGACAGAGCGAAAAGTATGGTTGGAGTGTTCAAACATGAATTATTCAGTTTCCGGTAGGCGACGGACAGTCTAAAAGTGCCTTCTGAGAAAACCTTGTAAGTAACGTCACTTAGAGGTCGTACGTCCTTGTAAGGTCGAAAGTAGCAGTGGAGCAGCTTTTCTGAACGGCCACGCTGTCGCATAACGGTCACACTCATCCTTCATCACCAGGCTTGAATTTTAGCGGCGTGCGTATGCGATTTGGCAACATTGTACAGTTATAGTTTACGGTTAACGTTACCTCGGAGGTCAAGAGAATGGCGTTACCGTGCAGAAAACGTTCGTTGTGAAAAGCGTCCTATAGTTTAGCGGGATTGCGTTTACGTGGTTTACGTGCCCCAGCTGGGACGGTGGCGCCTCTATCGGATAGTTAATAGGGTATTGACAGTGAAAAGGAGAAGAAAATCAGAATGTTTGCCTATGCCACCGCGCGAAGCAATGTTACAAGTTTATTTTACCAATAATAAAAGCTGATAAATATGAACCACGCACCAAACGCAAAAAAAAATATGTTGCCAATTTGTTGACATCGATCTTGTAGCTGGGCCAAGACACGTTCGAAATGGGAAGCTATGTTAAACACTACGCCAACTTATCCGTAATACTCGGTCGTCGAATCTAACTGAAAGCAAGCGAAACCACTTTAAACAGCCGTTTGCTGCGAACAAACTGATTCTTTCAACAACTACGCCAAAATCACTTTGAAGCAGGCGTCCTAGAGCACCGCCATGTTTACGTACACTACGTATGCTTACGCTACCACGGTAGCGTCAAATCTGAGAAATACCGCGCGTACGGTAAGCGGTACGGGTATCGTACGTATCTGAGTATGCGAATTTCGATTCCGGTATCAAGGTACGCCCGGTATTCCGGTAAGCCCGGTATACAAATAACTGTATATTGAATACGACGACGAGCCTTTTGACGGGCCTCCTCTGTGCGTGACGCGAGCTTGGCGGCATACGTGTATTTAATGCCTAAGTTGTCGGGCAGGAGCATGGTGCCGAGCATCGTCGTGACCTCGTGACCACTGACTAAGCGAGAAAGAGTGAAATCGGTACTTTTTCGAACAGCAGTATTAAATGCAAACTTTGTGTAAGGAAGGATATCATACCGTTTTTGTGGTTGATGTGCACACACATTGACAGCATGTCTGCAATCGTCTTGTTGATTCATTCAGTGAGCCTATTTATTTGCGGGTGATAAGTTGTTGCGATGTCCCATGCCACTTGATCGCAAGACTTCCAGCACCATCTCTGCGGTGAAAGCTGTTCCACGATCAGTTATGACGACAGCTGGCGCACAGTAACGTAAGACGATGTTGTTTATAAAAAAAGTGTACGTCTGCTGCAGTATATAGCTTTTTGAAGTACCTTCGTTTCGCAGTACCATGTTAACTACTTCGTAACGGCCAGAATCCACCGGTTTCCAGACAACGTGGGGAATGATCGCAGAAAGCTCAAGCCAATCCGATGAAAACGCATATTCGTTGTGCCTATTGGTTTCAGCAGTCCCACTGGTCATCAAGATGAAACCTTACATCGCTGAGAGACACAATATGTGAGAATGCATCTTCAAAGTCTTTGCGAGACGGGGCTAGTAGTAGGAGCAGTCAATTCGTTGAAACGTGCGCGTACAGCCGATGCTTCCAGACGATGTCTTGTCATGACAAGCACGTAAAGTGTCACCCCAAAATGTGGTAGGCGCAACAAGAAGATACGTAGCTTTTGTAGGGTCGGAGTTCTTTTTATATAGCATGACATCTCGGAAAAAAATGAGGCTAGCGAGCATAAAAACATCAAGGAGAGTGAGTGTTGCACCCTTCCAGGTAGTCATTGAGTGGAATTAGCTCCGAGTCATGATGCTGTTGCTGCGCCAAGCTGGTTACATATATGGCAGGAAGAAAAGTTTCATCGTGTTCAAGGTCGGTGTTCGTATTTCTGACTGGTGCGCACGAAAGACACTGTGTGTTTCTACCCAGATTTGTGGACGGTAGGCATTTCGTATTCTTGTAGCCGAACGTTCCATTGTGCAAGACGACCTCAGGGATCTTGGAAATTCGCGAGCCATCAAAAGAAATGATTGTCACTAATTACCCTGAATGTGCGGCCATAGTAGTATGGGCGGAACTTTGTTATGGCCCAGACAACAGCGATGCCTTCCTTTTCCTTCGCAGAATATTTTTTTTCACTGGAGATGACGTTCTACTTGCATAAAAGATCACGCACCCTGTGCCACTGTATCAGTGAACTAACACCACTCCTAGTTCAACGTTGCATGGCATCTGTGTGTGACTCCGGGTTGGTGTTTTCGTCAAAATTACCAGTACAGGCGGACACTGAAGAAGGTTTTTAAGGATGTCGAACGCATGGAGCTGATATGAACTCCAATCAAACACGACATCATCTTTTGTAAGTTTGTTGAGGGATTCCGCTCAGCATTAGTCCGCCAACGTTCAATTTCGCCTAAACTATCTCAGGCCTGGTATATCGAATTCGATGAACCTTGAGATGAGAGCCGAGAGTGTCGAGATAAAAGCCAGAGAAGCCTCGTTCCCTAACTGTACGTAGATGGCATATGTATTATAGCAACTAAGTAATGGATTAACTGTGACCTAATCTCCAACTGCAAAACTTTTGCGGTAGGTCACATTACTATCGGGGCCTGCTGGGCAACTGCAACAACAACAACACAGCAACGAAAACGCGGTTGATTCTTGTTGTTTGGAATCTGTATAACACGAAAGTGAAACGTAACCGCGCAGCTGTAGTTCAGCATTCATTGGGCATTGTTTCACCACAAGGGCTAATGAATGCGGCAGGTATGCTAAGAACGCCACGAATAACGGCAAGCAGCTCGAAACTTGCAGCGCACACCACAAGCAGAAAACCCACATGATTGGAGCATACACTGGACGAGTGCCGACAAATAATTACCACAGCTCGAAACTTAAAGCGTATTACCGAAACAGAAAGCAATACGTACGAAATAAACGCACAAGTATACGCCTGAACGAGCGCTAATGACGCTCACAATCCTTATTTCGCCGTGTGTGAGCAGCACATTCCGTTCATAAACACAGTCGTAGGAGCAAACAAAATAACGTTTGTGCTCTTTTCAACTACTGTAAATTGAAAATAAACTTGCTGTTAAAGACTAAGAATACAGAAAGTGCGAATCTCGAGATAAGCATGTGCGTGATCGAGCCACTACTATAGATAACAACTATGCGCTCTTTGACTAAGCCATGTGCAGGCACACGAGCACATCGACACGCGGGATGGCGCGGCACAACGACCTTTTGATCGCGCGCGCCATACGCGCTTGTCGTACCATTGCACTACTTATGACAAAACGCCCTGAAGTGCCGAGATCTGGGGACCAGCAGCAGTAAATGGAGTATATGAATGACTTGCCGTTAGCGCGGTGAAGAAGGGTCGCTCACTGGCTTTGCGAATCCCAAATGTCCACCCCCTTCTCTCTGCACCAAAAACCTACGCACACAGGATGGTACATGCAATTTACTTTAACCACCTGACCACACATAAAACATCAGGGGTCAAGAAAATCCTTAATCGCGCAAGGGCCACCTGAAACTCCGAAAATGTGAAAAAGGAAGAAGTGATCACCGCTGAACTTCTGGGCAATGAATACCCGAAAAACTGTATTTGTAGAGTATGCCAGTAACTTGTTGAATGCGAAACTGCCCCCCACCTGCCATATCCAAGGAATGACCCTAACATTGAGGCCTATTCGAGGCATTCCTACGGCATCTCTGTCCTATACGTGCCGGGAATCAGCGAGAAACTGTCCAGGGTGCTGGGGCAAGATGGCAGTCAGGTAGCGCACAAGCCGGTCTCAACAATTGAGCAATTCTGCCGCGACGAAAAGACCGACTGCTTTAAAAGAGGCACCCCGGGCTGTTCTACGAAATTCCATGCACAGATTGTCCCACCACCTACATCGGTGAGACAAAACCACTCCCTGAAAGGATACGGCAACATAAACGCGATGTGCGAAACGCTACAGGAAACGCTCTCGCTAAAAACAGTGAAAGAATGGCCACCAAATCAATTTCGACGACGCCCGAGTCATCGACACGAAGGGTAGCTACGCAAAAAGACATTTCTTAGAGTCCTGGCGCATCCAAACAAGGCCTGGAAATGCTAACCACTAAACATTAACTAGTGTATACGTACACGATCTACACAACTAGTTAAAAAACACCGCATCAACAACGGTTCTTTGAAAGAAGGACAATAGCGAGGGTGACACCGCCAAGAAAAATCGCGAGCTTTGGAGCCGGTAGAGCAGTGGCCCCTGAAGAAGGGACAAAATCGGTCCCGAAATGTAGGGTCAGTTCAAAGTCTTTAGATTTGATCTTTGGAATAAAACTTGGCTGGAGAATTCAAGTTATCAGTATGAAAATCTCCCAGCAAGACCTATGTCTGTCGAAGATGTTTACCTTTACAAAGTTAACACTAATATCCTCAGATTTTCAATTTCGATATTATCCTGTAATGAAAAATACAGCTGACCGTACACTATGAGTAAGACATATAAATCATGCTGCAGTGTATACGACACCCCAAGCCTTATTTTTATGCAATTTTCTGCCAGTCATGTTTGTCATAGTCATTTTGTTGCAATTTCGTGATATATTAGGCTATCTAAACGACCCCAATCTTACCATGAGCATGGCCTGCAGGTAAAGCTGTGTATGATATGAATGTGAGGATATTTATAATACCCCCTAGCATTTGCGTTCATGATAGCCACCTCGGCTAATACCAAGTTTATTGTAAAGGAAGCAAGCGAATTTGCCGCAAGGGCACAATGAGCGTGGCATGCAAGTCATGCTGACGTGACATCAATATCAAGACTTTGATGGTAAAATCTGCCCGTTATCTTCAGCATACATTTAAGTAACGCAATACCAATTATGGCGTCTTCTAATCTATTGAACTGGGCCTTCGCACACAATGAGCGTGGCATGTAAGTGGGGCTGTACACGACATGGATTTCATGTTATAAAATAACCGCATGTCATTTGAAGTTGCTGTTAAGTCACACCACACCATATCAATAATGATGTATCATGGCATTGCAACGAGAATGAGCGCACAGTGTTTTTCGATTGTAAGGTCGCTGTACATAATATGAATATCATCATTTTCGTATTGCCAACTAAGTTACCTTTCGTTATGCAGTCACGTTCTCTAGCACCAACATTTTTGCTTGCCAAGCTATCGGATCAGCCACAAATACACAATGCGCATAATACATATGTCATGGTATAAATGGCATGCGCAATGTTTTTTATTACCACCTGTCATTTGTGTTAGTCATGCACAACTGCCTCGTCATACCAATCGTGGTATATATCAAGATAACGAAACAGCTTCTGGAGCACTAATGTTTTAGGACTAATTTTTATGTACGTATTACAGACAACTTATTCTATACCAATTTTGGTATAAACCTTATTAACGATACGGTCGGGTGAGCGGAACTAGTAGGCGGCCGTACACACAAACACACACACACACACACACACATTTATATATATATATATATATATATATATATATATATATATATATATATATATATATATATATATATATATTGCCGCGAACGTAATAACAGACAGCGAAGAATCGACGTGTTGCTTGCCCTCAGACCAGGGAGCAAAAGCCCTCTTCTTTCTTCACTTCCAAGGGATTCCACCTACAGTTGATGGCTCATACAAAGCATCGGCTCGGTGCTGGTAATGTGGGTTGGGAAAAATTGAGAAAGAAAAGAAGCTACCTTGGAATCCAACAGCGCCGTCGTAAGAAAAAAAAATGGGCTGGTGTCATAGAAGTACTCATTGAAGAAAGGAGTTGGGACACGAGACAATCAAAAAGAAACAAAAGTGACAAAAAAATTGTCATTGCATGGTAAGTTAGTCCATGTTCGTTGGATGACGCGAGAAATATGACTTGAGCCTTGACACGTGCACCACATCACTTTGTGGAAACCGACGGGAACGTCTTGAGGTGCCCTCAGCGAGAACTTCATACGTAACGTCGCTGAGTCGGCGTAGAACTTTGTAAGGGCGGAAATAGCGTCGAAGCAACTTTTCAGAGTGACCACGCTGTCGAATGGGAGTCCACACCCAAACTTCATCGCCTTGTTGGAAGGTAACCTCTTGGTGTGTAAGGTTGTAGCGGTGTGCGTCGGCAGTTTGGCGAGCCTGAATACGGCGTCGGGCGAGTTGACGAGCCTCCTCGGCGCGTTGAGTGAACAATGCAGCGTCCACGTTGAACATTCAAGTTGTTGGGAAGGAGCATTGCGTCGAGCACTGTAGTGACCTCTCGACCATGGAACTAAGCGAAATGGGGTGAAACGTGTACTCTCTTGGACTGTATTGTAAGCAAAAGTTACGTAAGGGAGTATATCATCCCGGATCTTGTGATCAACGGCAACATACTTTGACAGCATATCTGCAATGGTCTTCTTCAACCGTTCAGTGAGTCCGTTCAGTGAGTTTTCCCATGGTTTTCCGATTTTCCGTACCACTTAGTCTCAGCACTTCTTGAAGCATCTCTGCAGTGAAAGCTGTACCGCGATCAGTAATTATCACAGTTGGTGCTCCGTAACGAAGTGCAATGCTGGTGATGAAAAACTGTGCGATTTCGGCTGCGGTAGCCTTGGGTAGGGCTTTTGTTTTGCTGTAACGCGTTAAATAAACGGTGGCAACCACAATCAACCGGTTTCCAGACGAAAAGGTGGGAAATGAGCCGAGCAAGTCAATGCCAATTTGACGTAATGGTGTCTTCGCGTGGCGATAGGCTGTAGTAGACCTGCTGGACGGACAGGTGGAGTCTTACGGCGTTGGCAATCGCGGCATGTGCGGACGTACTACGTGACTGTCTTTGCGAGGCGGGGCCAGTAGTATGAGCGGCGAATTCTTTCTAATGTGCGCGTGTAGCCAAGGTGTCCGGATGATGGTTCTTTGTGACAAGCATGTAAAATATTGTACCAAAGCGAGGTTTGCGCAACCAGTAGGTAAGTAGCCTGGGTATAATCGAAATTTTTCCTATAGAGGACTCCATTCCTGATGCAGAACGAGGCCAGCGAACGTGCGAAGTTTCTAGGAAGGCTGCGTTTCCGGACTTCGAGGTAGTCAATCAGCGAGCTTAGCTCCACGTCGTTGCGTTGTTGTTGAGGCAAGTCGGTTGCTGACACAAAGGAAAAGATTGTATCGTCCTCTTCAACGTCCGCGTTCGTACTTCCAATTGGCGCACGTGATAGACAGTCAGCATCAGTGTGTTTGCGTCCTGACTTGTGAATGACTGTAACGTCAATTTCTTGCAGCCGAAGGCTCCAGTGTGCTAGACGACCGGAAGGGTCTTTGAGGTTGGCGAGCCAGCATAAAGAAAGGTGGTCGCTAACTACCCTGAATTGCCGACCGTATATATAAGGGCAAAACTTTGTTATGGCCCAAACAACGGCTAAGCATTATTTTTCTGTGGCAGAGTAGTTTTTCTCTGCAGATGATATTGTTTGATTTGCATAGGCAATCACGCGCTCTACGCCATTTTGCCATTGAACCAGTACACCTCCAAGTCCGGCGTTGCTGGCATCCGTGTGTAGCTCTGTGGCAGCGTTATCGTCAAAGTGACCGAGTACAGGTGGTGCTTGGAGATGTTTTCGTAGCGTGTCAAAGGCGTGATGCTGATCATAACCCCAAACGCGTCTTTCGTACGTTCATTTAGCGGTTCAGCGATTTTAAAAAAGCCTTTGACGAAGCGTCTGTAATATGCGCAGAGTCCCAGAAATCGGCGGAAGTTGCGCTTGTTCGTTGGAACAGCAATTGCAGCAACAGCTTTTGTTTTCTCAGGGTCTGGGTGTATACGGGCGTGGCGGACAACGTGACCAAAACAAATTGAGTTCCTGAAATGCAAAGCGGCATTTCTCAGGTTTCAGAGAAAGTCCAGCTGTTCTAATTGCCTGAAGAACTGCCTGCAAGCACTGGACGTGTCGCTCAAACGTGTCCGAGAAGACGACCACATCGTCAAGGTAGACCAGGCACGATTACCATTTTAGCCCAGAAAGAACCGTGTCCATCATTTATTGAAATGTAGCTGGCGCCGAGCATAAGCCGAACGGAAGTACCTTGAACTAGTTGAGTCCATCCGGAGTAATGAAGGCAGTCTTTTCGTGGTCGCGCTCATCAACAGATATTTTTCAATAGCCGCTGCGTAGATCCATGGAAGAAAAGTAACGAGCCATGCGACTGCGGTCCAGCGAGTCGTCTATTTGTGGTAAAGGATACACGTCTTTCTTCGTGATCTTATTCAACTTTCGGTAGTCGACGCGAAATAGAGGGTACCACCTTTTTTCTTTACTAACACAAAAGGGGACGCTCAGGGACTGGTCGATGGCTGGATGGCATCGTCCTTGAGCATCTGCTGGACCTGTTGGCGTATAACGTCTTGTTCTTTTTGCGAAATTCTGTAGGCATGCTGTCGAATGGGTCTCTAGGTAGGCTCGGTGATGATACGATGCTTGGCAAGCGGTGTTCGGTTAACTTTCGAAGTCGTAGCGAAGCAGTCCCGAAATAAGCCGAGTAGCTTCAAAAGACGTTCCCGTTGTGCAGACGGTAGACCTTGGTTTACGTCGAGTGTGCTTGGGAATGTCATGGCGGAATTATTGCACGACGAAAGAGCAGATAATGTTGAGGGACCAGGGACGTCATCAATATCATCAAGGTATGCGATCGCAGTGTGTTTGGTAAGATGGCGATACTCCTCGCTGAAATTCGTGACTAATAGGCAAGTCTGCTTTATACTGGGCTCAAAAATACCTCGGGCTACGCAGATTTGTTGTGCGAAAAGTAGGGACAAATTTCCTTCTGCAATTACAGCATCGGGGACGTCTTGGTCACATTCAACGTTGATAAAAAGGCTGCTGCGGGGAGGCAGAGTAACAGATTTGGAGGATACACGTAGGGCAGCCTTCGATGAGCGGGCGTTCTCCGGTTCAGAATGAAACTGGTTTTCGAACGACACCTGCAAGTCTCGTAGGTCACTAATTGCGCCGTGTTCGCGAAGAAAGTCCAGCCCCAGAACGAGTGGATGGGAGCACACAGGTAATACGAGGAAAGACCCTGTGAACGTCGAAGCACGGTCTCGAACACGGGCTGTGCACATTCCAGTCGACGTGACGAGGTGGCCCCCTGCCGCGCGCATAGCGGTCCTTGCCAAGGGGTAGTTACCTTCCTCAGTTGGGATGCCAGGGCGCTGCTCATAACTGAATAATCGGCGCCGGTATCGACGAGGGCAGAGACGACGTCATTATCGACGTGTACGGTGATGTCGGCAAAAACAGTCTGATGACTTTCGGAAACGACTGGGAAGTCAGAACAGTCTTCGTCGGGTCTTAGCGTCAAGAGAGGCTCTTTCACAGTTCATTGGGACGCGGCTTCACCCCCAGGAGCCGCGGTTTCTAGTTTCCCCTGCGGGACTCGGTGACCGGCCTCTGAAAGGAGCAAAAAATTACGAGGGAATGCTAGGTGACATGGGGCGGCGAGGTGATGGTGATCGTGATTGGGGGCGTTGACCAAGGTGAGGAGCTTGCTGGCCCGTAAGGTACGCTTTAATGTCGTGGGGACGCCCACCGTAACGCGGGCACCGAGCATCAGGGTGAAAGCCACGGAAACCAAGTTGGCGGTACTGGAAACTTCGGTAGAAGTGACCCGCTTCGCCACAGTGGTAGCATAGTGGACGGTTATCTGACGTACGCCACACGCTGGCCTTTGTGGCGTTCTGCCGCGATCCAGACGGACAATTAGTTGGTGCACTCGGAAACCTTGAGGCGGGTGGCAGAGTCAAAGAGGTGCCCTGGAATCGATGGCTAGCATGATCCATTGTCCCCATCATGGGATCAGGGCCATGCGGTGCAGGAGATCGCAGAGCCGCCGCATAAGTCAGCGCAGGGGCCTCAGGCCTTGTTGGCGCGGGTGGGGTGACCACCTGTCGGATCTCATTTCGAATTAAGCCTGCGAGAGCACTTACGAATGGTTGGGGCCCCGCTGCTTGGAGTTGGCGCAGCTCGTCCCGCACGACGCTTCTTATAAACTCTGCCCGAGCATGCCTCTCGCTGTCAGCCCCGATAGAACATGCAGCAGGGGTCACGCCGTGGCGTTCATACTGAGACGACCCTCCATTCATACTGGAGAGTACCCTCCATTCTGGTTACCTCATTTATGAACTCTGACACAGTCGTCGTTGGATTGCGCACGAGTCCGGCGAAGAGCTGCTCTTTTTCCCCACGCATTAAATGCCGCACCTTCTTTTCCTCGGACATAGCATATTCAGCACGTTTGAAGAGTCGAAGCATGTCCTCGACAAACCTCGCAACTCTTTCGTTGGGTCGTTGGTTCCGAGACGAGAGAGCTTGCTTCGCTTTCTCTTTCCTTTCAGTGCTGCGGTACGCATCACAAAACTGTCGGCTGAACTCATGCCACGTCGCAAAGGAACCTTCGTGTTTCTCATACCACGTTTTGGCAGATTCTTCTAACACAAAGTGAACTCTCCGCAGCTTCCGAGCTCCATCCCATTCGTTGATGTTGGCAACTCGATCGAAGTGATCAAGCCAGTAATCAACATCTTCATAAATGTCTCCATGAAATGAGCGTGGTGTTTGCGGCGCATGAAAAACATGCGGGAGAGAAAAGAATAGCCGTCGTTAGTTTGACTCGCCTGGTTAGTAGTTGAAGTTGCCATCTCGTCTTGAGAGAGGGGACCGTATAAGGGAAATAGTCCTCGCAGGCGGCGAATGCTTCTTGCCGTGGAAGCTGTAGCTGTCTCCAAGTAGCTTGGTGTGTCGGCTGAAAATCTGCAGCCAAGGCGCATTTACCCAGCACCTCCAGCAGTGCCGTGAACGTAATAACAGACAGCGACGAATCGACGTCTTGCTTGCCCTCAGACCAGGAAGCAAAAACTCTCTTCTTTCTTCACTTCCAAGGGATTCCACCCACAGATGATGGCTCATACCTTTTATACCTGTGACAATCTCTCTCTCTCTCTCTCTCTCTCTCTATATATATATATATATATATATATATATATATATATATATATATATATATATACACTTTATGTATAAAGGCACTTGTGCGCACTGCTGACCATGACGAAGTCCAGTCCACCGGTCGAAACCGTAGGAAATAAAACTAAGACAATTGCTGAGTTGTGTCTCTTCTATTGCCAAGGTACATTTGGCGCATCGGAACAACCACACACACACACACACACACACACACACATATATATATATATATATATATATATATATTGTTAAGTGGTTTATTGGCCGACACTCAGCGATGATTCACGACAGCGACAGTCAAAGCGGGGATCGACTCTCTGCGCGAGCTGCTCTTCTTGTTATGGAAAGGGCGACCCACTAGAAGGCGCTGCAAAGGACGACCCACTGTTCAAAAGCTTTACCACAACTACCCCGGGTACGAAAAAGGAGCCGCCTGGCGACCTAACAGCTGGTTACAATGAGCGGGTCATAGTAGGCCTTGAGGCGCTCCATGTTAACAATGTCGCGTCCTCGACGACGCATGTCCGAAGATGGTTCGATGGGTGCAATCAAGTAGTTGACTGGGGAAGTGCATTTGACGACACGGTAGGGGCCTTCGTATTTGGGCAATAGTTTGAAGATAGGCCAGTTGCTGTAGTAGGGATGGAGAGCCAGACGAGCGCTCCAGGGAGGAACGTGGGCGCAGTAGTGCTGGCGTCAGCGCGAATAGCTTTTTGCCGCTCTTGATCATGCGCTGTAAATGTCCTTGCAAGCTCTCGACACTCTTCAGCAAGCTTGGCTGTAGCAGAAATAGGCGCCCACTCGGACGGATCTGGCTAGTACGGAAGTATAGTGTCGATGGTGTGCGACGGGTGCCTTCCATATAAAAAAAAGAAAGGTGAAAAGCCAGTAGTGCTTTGAGGGGCGGTGTTATATGCGTAGGTGACGAAGGGTAGAATGTCATCCCAATTTGTGTAATCGGCGGCGACGTACTTGGAAAGCATGTCGCCGAGCGTACGGTTGAAGCGTTCAGTGAGGCCATTCGTCTGCGGGTGGTAAGCGGCAGTTTTGCGGTGAACAACGTTGCACTCTTTGAGAATGGCTTCGACGACTTCGGACAGGAAGACGTGGCCTCGATCACTGAGCAGTTCCTGAGGTGGACCGTGTCGCAGCATGAATCGTTAGAGCCGGAAGGAGGCCACATCGCTCGCTGTAGCCGCGGGGAGAGCGGCAGTTTCGGCGTATCGCGTGAGGTGGTCCACAGCAACAATGGCCCAGCGGTTACCAGCTGACGTTAGTGGAAGTGGCCCATACAAATCGATGCCAACGCGCCCAAACGGCCTGGCAGGGCAAGGTAGAGGTTGCAGACCTACCGGCGACAGTTGCGTTGAAGTTTTGCGGCGCTGACATTCTATGCAGGATCGAACGAATTTCTGCACGTAGCGGTACATGCCGCGCCAAAAGTACCGTTGGCGAATGCGGTGGTAAGTCTTCGATACCCCGGAGTGCGCACATTGCGGATCAGAGTGAAAGAATTCGCATATGTCAGAGCGCAGACTGCGAGGTATGACTAGTAGCCACTGGCGGCCGTCACCGTTGTAATTGCGTCGGTGGAGGAGGTCGTCGCGAACGGCGAAATGGTGGGCTTGACGACGCAACGCGCGAGTGGATGGAGTGGATGGATCAGTCAGCAAGTCTATCAGTGAGGCACTCCATCGATCCTTGCGCTCTTCAGTAGCAATGGCATGAATGCTAATCGAAGAAATGGCAAGGTGAGACACTGAGTTGTTGGCATTGTCGTCAGGCAAGGGAGAGCGCGACAGGGCGTCGGCGTCAGCATGTTGCCTTCCTTTGCGGTACAGCACGCGGATGTCATAGTCTTGCAGGCGAAGTGCCCACCGGGCGAGACGGCCTGAAGGATCTTTCAATGACGACAACCAGCATAGTGCGTGGTGGTCGGTGACGACATCAAATGGGCGACCATACAAATAAGGTCGGAACTTTGCAAGGGCCCAGACGATTGCCAAACATTCTTTCTCGGTGACTGTGTAATTAGTCTCGGCTTTCGTAAGCGTACGGCTCGCGTACGCCACGACATATTCCGGGGACCCTGGTTTGCGCTGCGCAAGGACAGCGCCGAGGCCGACACCACTGGCGTCCGTGTGTACCTCTGTAGGGGCCGCAGGGTCGTAGTGGCGGAGTATGGGAGGCGACGTCAACAAACGACGAAGTGATCTGAAAGCGTCGTCGCACTGTGATGACCACGAATGGAGAGGCCCGTTACTTCCGAGAAGCTTCGTCAGCGGCGATATGATAGTCGCAAAGTTTCGAATGAAGCGCCCAAAGTAGGAACACCGTCCTACGAAACTGCGCAGTTCCTTGACGGATGTCGGCTTGGGGAACTCGGTCACGGCTCGAAGCTTGGCTGGATCAGGGAGAATTCCGTCCTTGGACACAACGTAGCCGAGTATTGTCAGCTGCCGAGCTGCAAATTGGCACTTTTTTAGGTTCAGTTGCAGACTGGCATTGCTCAGACGCGTTAAAACATGCCGAAGGCGTTGAAGATGCGTCGAGAAGTCAGGAGCGGAAACAACGACGTCATCGAGGTAGCACAGGCACGTGTGCCATTTCAGGTCACGCAGAACTGTATCCATCATGCGCTCAAAGGTGGCGGGCGCATTGCACAGCCCAAACGGCATAACGTTGAACTCGTACAAGCCATCGGGGGTGACAAAAGCGGTCTTCGGTCGAGCGTCCTCAGCCATAGGTACTTGCCAGTACCCTGAGCGCAAATCGAGGGATGAAAAGAATTCTTCTCCTTGCAGGCTGTCAATTGCGTCATCTACCCGCGGTAGTGGATACACGTCCTTACGAGTGATCTTGTTGAGGCGTCGGTAGTCCACACAGAACCGCACAGAACCGTCCTTCTTCTGGACGAGAACGGCAGGAGACGCCCAGGGGCTGCTAGAGGGGCGAATAACATCGCGGCGAAGCATGTCGTCGAGTTGCTCATTGATTACACGGCGTTCTATGGGAGATACGCGATATGGACGTTGCCGCAGCGGTGGCTGTGCGCCTGTGTCGATGCGATGCGTAACGGTGGATGTGTGGCCGAGAGAAGGTTGAGCGACATCGAAAGAAGAGCGGAATTCTTCCAACAGGCTCAAAAGCTGGGAACGCTGGCCCTGCGTAAGGTCGTCGGGTAAGCAGGGACCGAATATATCATCGGATGATGAAGCAGATGTGGAAACAGCGCCAAGCGTACAGGAACTTGAGCAGTGCATGTCATCGGGTTGATGCATAACTTGCGCATCTTCGATTGGTTCCACGCTGCCGAGACATTCCCCTCGCACCAACGTAACGCTGTACGGAGATGAGTTCCCGACGAAAATAATGGTGCTGCCGTGAGTGAGTTGCACGGTCGCGAAAGGAACCAGCAAGCTTTTTCTTATGAAAACACGATGAGATGGCAAGAGGAGCGCAGCGGTGTCAGTAAGGCTTGCGCAGTAGAGCGACACCGCAACGTACGAGTTTGCAGGCACTTGAGTGTCGTCTCTGACGAGTACCTTGCTTGCAGCGGATGGACTGTCAGCCGGCTTCAAAGAAGAGAATGGCGTGAGTTCTATTTCTGCTGGTGCGCAATGAATGACGGCGTCGTGGCGGGAGAGAAAATCCCATCCTAGGTTGACGTCGTGAGAGCATGAAGAAATTATAATGAATTCGACCGCATACATCACGTCCTGAGTCATAAGGCGGGCTGTGCACATCGCCGTAGGGTGAATACTTTGGGCGCTGGCTGTACGGAGGGAGAGCCCACAAAGCGGCATGGTCACTTTGCGCAGTAATCGGCTAAGTTTTTCGTCCATCACGGATACGGCAGCTCCAGTATCTACAAGGGCAGATGCACGAACGCCATCCACAAGCACGTCTATCACGTTCGACGGGCTTTCCTGAGGGCTTCCGCAGTTCGACAGCGTCGCAGCCCTTGCCTCGTGGACTGCGACGACTAGTTTTCCTGGTCGCCCTCGAGTGGACGTGGCCGCATTGGCGATAGTGAGCGACGTCGTGGAGATGGTGAACGGCGGGTAGACGGAACGGGGCGGGACGACGGTGACATAGGCGGCGGTTGGTCATAAGAGCGGCTTGACTGGCTGGGAAAGTTGGAGGCGACCTGCGGTTGCTGCACACGATTGCAATAGCGTGCTACATGACCGACGCAACCACAAGCAAAGCAGATGGGGCGATTGTCAGCAGTGCGCCATTGGTTTGCGGGTCGCATCCATGTCGCAGAACGCGATTGACGAGCCGGCTGCTGATATGAGTGCATGGTAGGCGGCACTCGGGGCACGTGGGTGACGCCGGCGTATGTAGGCGAGACAGTTTCTCCAAAGGCCTGGGGCCTCGCGACGGGTTCGGTGTATTCTAGGGGAACAGTCGCAGAAATCGGTGGGGGCGGCCTGGCAACAACTTGGGCGTAGCTGAGTGGCACAGATGCAGGAGGCGGCTGGTGGTATTCAGGGACGACCTCCGCGATTTCCTGCTGAATGGCTCGGCGGAGCGGAGGTAGAAGTGTACTTGATGGCTGATGAGCATGTTATGGGGAAGCAAAAGCCAGTAGAGAGACCTGGCGGGCAACTTCCTCACGCACGAACGACTTGATTTCGGCGAGCAAGGTTGTGTGGTCAGGAACTGCTGACAAGGCCAAGAGATCAGCATCACGTGGTGGCGGTCGACGGGTCATCAAGCGCTGCCGCCGCAGCTCGTCGTAACTTTGGCATAACATGATGACTTCTGCCACAGTGCGGGGGTTCTTTGCCAGGAGCATGGTGAAGGCATCGTCGGCGATGCCTTTTAGAACATGCGTGATTTTGTCAGCCTCTGACATGTTCAGGTCGACTTTCTTGCACAAGTCAAGGATGTCCTCGATATAACTTGTGAAGGACTCTCCGGTCTGCTGGGCTCGTTCACGTAAACGCTGTTCAGCTTGCAGCTTACGAACGGCTGGGCGGCCGAACACGTCGACGACAGCGGTTTTAAAAGCGGACCATGTCGGGAAATCAGATGCGTGGTTGTTGTACCACATGCCGGCCACACCCGCGAGATAGAAAAACAGGTTGCCCAGTTTACCTGCCTCGTCCCAATGGTTGGGGACACTCACGCGTTCGTACATGGCCAGCCAGTACTCGACGTCAGTGCCATCCGCGCCGGTGAAGACAGGAGGGTCGCGGATGCGGGGGACACCGGGACATGGCGTCGGCGTAGGAGGAAGCGTTTGCTGGGCGGCGTCTTGGTGCATGGTTGGAGGCACGGTACGGGATCGGAGCTCCAAGGGCATCGAATGCGGACCGAAGGTGTTTGAAGGGCACAGCACTCTCAGCACTCTCCACCAAATTGTTAAGTGGTTTATTGGCCGACACTCAGCGATGATTCACGACAGCGACCGTCAAAGCGGGAATCGACTCTCTGCGCGAGCTGCTCTTCTTCTTATGGAAATGGCGACCCACTAGAAGGCGCTGCAGAGGACGACCCACTGTTCAAAGGCTTTACCACAATATATATATATATATATATATATATATATATATATATATATATATATATATATATATATATATATATATATTTATATATATATATATATATATATATATATATATATTATATATATATATATATATATATATATATATATATATATATATATATATATATATGGCAGACAGGCAGGCATGGTGGTGGAGCGGCCATGGCGTTGCAAATAAATACTAGATCCTCCGTGAGCAGTCACAACGGTGTTTATTTCAACGTTTCAGCCAGATTCTGGCCTCCATCAGGAATGAGGGTACAGTTTGATGATGCTGAGCTTTCTACAATCTTGAAAGAGAGTTGGTACACCACACAAACACAAGAAAAGCATGAGTAGACTCCTCCCCCCCCCCTCGGGCAGTCTCCCTTCAACATCGTTTTTTTTATCTACCTTTTTTATTTTCACTTCTTTCCTTCTTCTTTCTCCTTTTCCTTCACTTCCATTTTCGAGGATCAACTATAAGATGTCCGCTCTCTGCTTTTGCTCCCTTTCTTTCCACCAACGTATTGTTGCCGACCAGACAGCGTCGCATGGCTCCGGTGGTCCGGTGTGGGGACAAGAGCTTTTTTTAAGAAGTTTAAGCCTTTAGCTACTCAGTGCCTCGTGGAAGTCTCGCCGTTGAAAGAGGGGCTCCGCGCATTGGTGCACAGGCTGGAAAGCGGGTGCAATGTCAATTCTGGTCCACTTCTGGATTACGCAGCGGGGCCCCCTGAGTGCGCACAGGGTTGGTGTTGCAAATGTCATGCTTGGTTCAATTGATGGGATAGTAAGGTAGTAACAGAAACAGACAACAGCTGTACTAAGGAAGAGTAGTGAAATTTAGAAGTATTTTCAGTAGTCCAATCACCGTCGCTCTGCAGTGTCGTGAATTCAAATACTAGTGCCAATATTGCCGTTATTGTTTTCTAATGTTGTAATTGCTGCAAGTGTACCCGGATTATCATTTATTGATCTTTCGACGGTGTTAAATCGGTGGATGGGGTATGACTCGTTTTTGGGGTTCTCGGTTTGATTTAAATCCCGTCTCTAAGAGTGTTACTGAGAGTTTTTCGAATGCATGGTCGGGAGGCTAAGATGTTTAGATAGAGGTAGGCTTGGGGATGATTGCGCATGTTCTCTGTGATTTTCGAAACGAATCCTAAATTGTGTTTCTGTTTGTCCAATTCACTGCATACTGCCCACGTTGCATTTGAGTAGGTATACCGAATTAGAGGAATCGCATGTTAGGTTTCCTCGTATGTTAATCGGAAACATGGATTGTGTGCTGGTTGCTTTGTCTGGGACATTCCACGAGAGGTCGACACGGGTCCAAAAGTTGAAATTCTAGATTTCATTGAGTAATTTATATTTCGTGCACCTCTCACCAGGTAGCCCGAAAGTCCACTTCGTTTTATGATTAACGGCATAACTTACGAGAAAAAAAATATCAAACTTCACCAACATGGAGGTACCAATTTTGTCACCTTTTATTTTTTAAAATTGCAAATGCTATCCAAAGATAAATATTTTTGTTTCAAGGAAAATATTTTTTTACTTAAAATGCATGTCTAATGAAGAATGAATTCATACGGTTTCAAGTTTGTAGACCTCAAGAAAATAGCTTTTAAAAATGTCTAACTTTGCGACAGTTTAAAATGAGCTACGTATTATCTATTTTTTTCTCCGAAAGTAATACAAGCAGCGTTTTCAAACTTGACGTGTTTAAAAGATATAGAGTGTTTATTAGGTACATAAATTATTGCTGCCGTAGGGTAAATGTAAATTTTTATATATTGCCTCGAAATTCTCAAATTGGCAAAGTGTACTCCACTGAAATTTGAATAATAAAAAACCCCGTCTTCGATTTTTCTTAAAATCTCGTAAATAGACAACCGAAGGCCATCATAAAGTAATATAGGAAAACATGTTGCAATATTTTGTCTTTAGCGACAATATTTGTTGTACATATCAGAGCTTTTCGAGAATGCGCTAATAAGTTGAGCAATCTAGAAATCGGAACGAAAAAGGGGCAATGAGCTTCAAACGCGAGTAAACGTTACCGCATTTGGTGAAGAAAGGCTGTTTTAGCACATAGGAGTAACTATTTTAAACACGGTATTCTACAGTATCTGAATTCACGCTTATACGGAGAGCACTGAGACTTCTAATATGTGGTGCCTCTCCTTTACTGACACACAGATGGAGCTGCTGTGACGGCCATGTGTTTGCAACACGTTGGGTAAGAGAATTGAATGTTGAATGAGTTCATAAATGATTCATAACAAATTTTTATCATTTGTGGCACGAAGACTGCCGCATTAGACTGAAGAACACGCTTTAGGGCAAGTTGTCTACCGTCGTCTGCTCTACAAATGAATTGCTGTGCGCTGCATCTTGGAGGCAACGCTTTAGATCACATGGTTCAAAGTAGAGAAAAAGAATACGCCTCCCGTAATTTTATCGACAAAAACATTGTGAAATTCATTTTAACGTACTATGCTTCAGTTTTGCATTCTCACTGTGGATACTTGCGCACGTACTATACTTCAGTTTTTCATTCGCACTGTGGATACTTGTGCGCAAGTATCCACAGTGCGAATGCAAAACTGAACTATAGTACGTTAAAATGTATTTCACAATGTTTTTGTGGATAAAATTACGGGAGGCGTATTCTTTTTCTCTACTTTGAACCATGTGATCTAAAGCGTTGCCTCCAAGATGCAGCGCACAGCAATTCATTTGTAGAGCAGACGACGGTAGACAACTTGCCCTAAAGCGTGTTCTTCAGTCTAATGCGGCAGTCTTCGTGCCACAAATGATAAAAATTTGTTATGAATCATTTATGAACTCATTCAACATTCAATTCTCTTACCCAACGTGTTGCAAACACATGGCCGTCACAGCAGCTCCATCTGTGTGTCAGTAAAGGAGAGGCACCACATATCAGAAGTCTCAGTGCTCTACGTATAAGAGTGAATTCAGATACTGTAGAATACCGTGTTCAAAATAGTTACTCCTATCTGCTAAAAGAGCCTTTCTTCACCAAATGCGGTCACGTTTACTCGCGTTTGAAGCTTATTGCCCCTTTTTCGTTCCGATTTCTAGATTTCTCAACTTATTAGCGCATTCTCGAAAAGCTCTGTTATGTACCTCGAATATTGTCACTAAAGACAAAATAATGCATCATGTTTTTCTATATTACTGTATGATGGCCTTCGGTTGTCTACTTACGAGGTTTTAAGAAAAATTGAAGACGGGGTTTTTTTATTATTCAAATTTCAGTGGAGTAAACTTTTGCAAGTTTGAGAACTTTGAGGCAATATATAAAAATTTACATTTGCCCTACGGCAGCAATAGTTTATGTACCTAATGAACACACTATATCCTTTAAACGTGTCAAGTTTGAAAACGCTGCTTGCATTACTTGCGGAGAAAAAAATGGGGACTACGTAACCTATTTTAAACTGTCGCAAAATTAGACATTTTTAAAAGCAATTTTCTTAAAGTCTACAAACTTGAAACCGTATGAATTCATTCATTAGACATGCATTTTAGGTAAAACACATGTTCCTTGAAACAAAACTATTTGTTATTTTATAGCATCTGCAATTTTCGAAAATAACAGGCGAGAAATTGGTGCCTCCGTGTTGGTGAAGTTTGATTTTTTTTCTCGTAAAGTAATGCCGTCAATAATTAAACGAAGTTGACTTTCGGGCTACTTGGTGAGAGGTGCACGAAAATATGAAATACTCAATGAAATCTAAAATATCAACTTTTTGACCTGTGTCGATCTCTTGTGGAATCACCCGTTTGCTTCTGGCATCGCTTTACATACAACACATCGTCACGTTAAGAAGGGCCGGCATGAGTTATTAGAGGTTGAAGTATTGACTCGAGAGGGGACAAGTGTGTCTTTGAGGTTGCGTGATCATCGGCAAACGACGCCAGGAGCGGATGGGAATGCGCGTTTCATACATGCACTTTGTTCCAGGTTGTTGTAATGCTGTTTAAGGATTTTGTTTACATCGGAAAAGTTCGTGCTTAGTTAGACAGCTGTGCATAGTTAGATAGATAGATAGCCAAAGTTCACTACGAAATGTTTCGCGTTTAAAAATGTATGCGGCATTGTAGCGACTACTCAATGAAGATCAACCAATACAACTTACCGAGCTCACTTGACATGACGGACGTTTCATCTGCAAGTATTCAAAAAGATTTGCAATGTACTCTTGCTAAGACGAATGCACGAAGTATAGCCAATTAAGATGCGACTTTTGAAGGCTTATTGTATTCTGCATATCTATCGTTTACACTTTTCTCAGGACTAACAGAAAAAATAGTGGCGGTAGTCTAGTGGCTGAGGTACTCGGCTGCTGACCCGCAGGTCGCGGGTTCGAATCCCAGCTACCACGGCTGCATTTGCGATGGAGGCGAAAATATAGGCCCGTGTGCTCAGATTTGGGTGCACGTTAAAGAACCCCAGGTGGTCTAAATTTCCGGAGCCCTCCACAACGGCGTCTCTAATGATCTTATGGTGGTTTTGGGACGTTAAACCCCACATATTATTCAATCGGAAAGAAAAGAGGGGAGGCGAAAGAATTCAGTTTTTTTATGTTTTTTGTAAGAAAATAATGCACGAATCTAACACTCAGAGACGGCCAGATTCTGGTCCCGGGTGCGTCGGCACGCATACTTTGACTGTTCACCCTTGCATGATTCTTAGCGAGTAGTCCAGCGTTTTTTTTTTTCGTCACTATATATCATACTTATTTTCTGAGCATGCGCCGCAAACTCTCAAGCTTCAGACTGAGGTGTTTTTAGCTGCGTCACATCCATCTCGCACAATATTACTTATAGTGGTAAGCCAAGGTGCCAATGTGTATTGATACGCTTCTTGTGATTTATCTTGATTGATAAATGGGCTGGTATACTTCGGAATTAAGTCGGAAATTACGTCAGCAGAAACACTTCAGTAGGCTCACCAACTTCTTTTGTTCTGGCGACGCGGAAGCGCAGATATTTTTTATCAATGAATAATTGATTGACATTAAAAAATAAGTGAGCATTGATTGATTTGTGGGGTTTAACGTCCCAAAACCACCAGTTGATTATGAGAGACGCCGTAGTGGAGGGCTCCAGAAATTTTGACCACCTGGGGTTCTTTAACGTGCACCCAAATCTGAGTTCATGGGCCTACAACATTTCCGCCTCCATCGGAAATGCAGCCGCCGGAACCGGGAATCAAACCCGCGACCTGCGGGTCAGCAGACGAGTACTTTAGCCACTAGACCACCGCGGTGGGGCAAAAATAAGTGAGTATGATATACTTCATACTTCTCGTGATGGTGATTTCAATACGTTACTTTTAAAATTATAAATACCAACAAGTTAACTCAAATTCAAGTTCTTATTGCAATTGTTAGTGCAGCAATTTTCTTGATAACTTCACAACTGATTACCTGCACATGTAGCCTTTTTTGTAAGCTCCAAAGAGCAATTCGAAAAAAAGTGTTATGCAACTAATCGTGCGAAACTACTCTTTGGAACTTTAATCTCTTTCTTGTAGGACAGCTGGGAAGCCTATTTTATTATGTGATGGTGTTGTAGCTCTTTTTTATGCGTCAGTTATTTCCTTATCTGAGATTTCTTGACGGGGTTACACCTCACGAGAGCTGGAGTGAGTGTTAGTGAAGTTTACGCACTGTATATATTTACCTTTGTCTAATGATGGCATCACACTTAGAAGAGTAGTGCTGCGCTATGTTTTCAGAGTAATGGCTTAATATGGATAACAATCACCTGAATACTCATGCTACTTCTCCTGAGAACATGAAATTAAACAGGCGAAAAGAGCAACTCATCTTCTGCGAAACACGTTGTAAATCAGTGCTGTCATTATACGATTCCCGCTGCTGCGTATTGAGGCCAATACAGAGCTGGCGCAAGACTCAAATTATTTGCAATGTGTGTCTAAAAACTGAATTATCTGTAGCTTTCTGGCTTATACCGTATATTCTCATGTCGTATGAACAATAACGTCTGAAATAGAAATTTCTGACAAACTGACTACATTGACACTGAGGTTCGGGAGACGCCGATGAACGGGCCATCGCAAACTCTAAGCTTTTCCATAATGATGATGTGCAGGAAGTGCCTAACGCCGTTTTTCTTTCAGTGAAGACACCTAGAGTGTTGCTATGATTAAACAATCAGTTTGGTGAATGAAACGCCCATGCAACAATGCAGTGCACACAGAAGCTTCGCTGCTATAACCACGCATAACAAATTCTGTTCAATTAGTCGTTATTACAAATCAAACTGCTAAAACTCGTTCGCTCTGTTACAAGCTCAAACTACGAGGAGCATCCACTCAAAGATGGTTGTTTCTTACCCATCCTTACACTTGAAAAGTGGCGAGACGGAGCAGCTTATGCGAGTTCTTGGCAGGCTTTTCTTCTTCTTAAACCATGGTACATCCCCACTGTCCATAATGTTCTTCTTTTTTTTCTAGTTCACTTTATATTAGAATCCACAGCCACTGTGCGGGATTGGCTAGGAATTGAGGGGTCTGCATAAATGTTAACTGTGAAGATGAGGATGCAACTTGCACAAGATAAAAAGTAAAGAATTGGTGAGCGCTAGCCCTATGAGGTCATTATCATCACCATCAGAATATTGAGGTACATACGATAGAGTCAATATAGGTAAACAATAAATTATATTTCTCTATAACAGGCGAGGTTCGCACGAACAGATGGCGTGTAGGCGTGGAATGTTTTGTGATTCATTCGAATTTTATTTTTATATATAGTATTGTATTGAATTCCTCTTGAAACGACCAACAACTATTTCGTAGTGCACGTAAAAAGGTAATAAACGAAGACCTCCCAGAGCGCGAGCTTTACCAGCAATAAGTGGTTCATTTCTAAGTCGCTAAAAAATCCGTTTCACCACAAGATTGAAGCAGAGATTACGAACGTCACCCGATAACAAAAAGCTGCTGAAAACACGCATCGTGACACTGAAGTACCAAAAAGATGCTTGAAGAGAACGCACATGTACACAAAGGAAAAGTGGAAACTAACGACTCTCATAGTTGTTAATATTATTTTCTTGATTGAGCAACACACTGCAAAAGTCAACTATGCTAAGCAAGATGCTCTAAACTCGCCGACAACTTCCTCTGCTAGCACAGCCAAAGTAACGGGGGTGGAGCTTCTACACAAGTGTTACTACGCCAAGCATTCCGTTATTGTGCGGTTTCGGTTTCGCAAGCTCATCCAACATGTACTTTTTCGCACGACCACCGTGCAAGAAATCGTAAATTTATTTTGAGGAAATAAACAAAATGTTCATTTTTTTAAGGTAAAGAACCCGAACTTTCTTTGAAACGTTAAAATTTATTTCAGAAAAAAATGTGCGGCTGAGAAGGTACTGATCGATTGGAACAACTTAAAGCCATGAAATCATTTCCTGAATTTCACTGTATACTTGGTCGGCATCATTGTTTTCTTTCTTCAAGAGACGCAAGAACCTTCTGCAGACGCTAACGTTATTACTTTTTTAGTGTGATGCGAAGGCAACAATGTGGAAAAGAAGTCTTGGCACCGATCACTCAGGAGCAGGCGTCTGACGTTCGTAAATCTAAGTGGGCCAAATACAATTCTCACTCGGCCAAGAACGCTGTTTTTCCGCAGTCAACTGGTATACATGGACGCGCTCATTGATTGATTGATACGTGGGGTTTACCGTCCGAAAACCACCATTATATTATGAGAGACGCCATTGTGTGGGCTTCGAAAATTTCGACCACCAGGGGTTCTTTAACGCACACCCTGACATGAGCACAGGGGCCTAGATCATTTCCACCTCCATCGGAAATGCAAGCACTGCAGCCGGGATTCGATCCAGCGACCTGCCGATCAGCACAACAGTACCTTAGCCGCCAAAACCACCGCGGCGGGGCATGAACGCGTCTGTTATTCAGGCAAAGAGCAAGGAACGACTCCCTCCGTAGACGCTGGAAGAAGCGGTGTTGCGGTACGTGATCTTCAGCGTTATCGTATCAACCATATTAGGCCGCCGAAACGCTGACAACGTATGCAACGCAACTTGAAAAAAGGTCGTTGCTTTTACGTACAGTTTCCAATCACACTTTTTAAATGCGAAGCATTTCTTAGCGATCTTCGGCGACTTTGAGCGTATCTATCTATCTATCTATCTATCTATCTATCTATCTATCTATCTATCTATCTATCTATCTATCTATCTATCTATCTATCTATCTATCTATCTATCTATCTATCTATCTATCTATCTATCTATCTATCTATCTATCTATCTATCTATTCATCTATCTATCCATCTATCTATCTCTCTATCTATCTATCTAACTATCTATCTATCTATCTATCTATCTATCTATCTATCTACCTATCTATCTATCTATCTCCCAGCAACGATGAAGGTAGTGAGCGTATTATAGAGAAATTCGGTGAGACGAATACTATAAACCTGGAAGGAAGAGCATTTACCCACGTAAAAATGAGTTTGGTGTGTGTATATGCCCCTGTTTCACATCATGGCGATGGGCAGCAGGTCATCTCAACAATCTTATCTTATCTGTGAGGTCGAGATTTCTGTTGGGGACGTTAAATTGGAGGCAGTGTTCACAATTTGTAGTCTGCCTTTATGTCTCATCCACTCACAGTCAGCACTTTTGAGGGTATGTTCAAGAGTTGTGCTGAGGCCATTGTCAGGAATCAAGGTCCAAGCATCTTCCATCGGTGCATAAGTGCCGGATTTAAGTAATGACTTTCTTCTCCATCAGTGTGTATTGCTTGTAACGTTCTTGTGCAAGAAAGGCACTGAAGTTATGTTTTCATACCTTTTCAGTGCTGTGCATGAACTGCTGACATGATTGAAAGGCTTTTCTTTTTGTTTTGGTGTTGTCTCTGTTAGGGCCACACAGCCTCCTGTGGCTTTATAATATTTCACTTCGTAGGATTGCTCTTTGCATGCTTCTTCAGTAGTTTGTACAATTATGAAAGCAGGTACTAGCAGGAGCTGATTGCCCCGCCGCGGTGATTAAGTGGCTAATGTACTCGGCTTCGGACCCGCTGGTCACGGGATCAAAACCGGCTGCGGCGGCTGCATTTCCAATGGAGTCGGAAATGTTGTAGGCCCGTGTGCTCATATTTGGGGGCACGTCAAAGAACCCCAGGTGGTCGAAATTTCCGGAGACCTCCACTACGGCATCTCTCATAATCATATGGTGTTTTGGGACGTTAAATCCCACATATCATTTTTAGCAGGTGTTGATTGTGGTGCTTTTATTTGGTGTTCCACATAATAATTGCTAGATTCATTTGCACAGAAAGCAAAAAATCAAAGTAACATATGGTTTGAGTTTTCTGTTCTATTTTATTATAGCCAGGGTCGGTGCCAGGATTGTTCTATACCAGGGGTGCACCGTCGATAAGCAAGGTCCTTCAGGGGGAGCAGAGAGGCGGGGAACTAGGCCATTGTGTTATGACTATGTTCCTCTTGGGAATATAGTCATAACACAAAGTCATAACACAATACGGAATTCAGGCGAATCTTTGGGTAGGAGGGCCTCCAGCCTCCCTGTGCCTATCCCTGGCAACACCCCATTTTTAGCCTGTGTAATTTCACTGCGGCGACCTCGTGGGACAGCTCTCCCTCTTGCACTCGTTGTTTTTCAGATACCTGCTCGCCTCATCAGTTGAAGACGGTTCATGTGATAAAGATGAACCTCGGTCAGTTATTGTTTTGTAATTTGCTGATGGCGTATCTTCAGTATCTTTTCTCAATGTACCCTTATCTTACTTGGCTGGAAGTTCAACAACGTTACAACTTTCAACTCTCATCATGTTTTTATTCACAGTAAAATGATCACCGCTCCTTTCTCTGGAATTCTGTTTTGTAAGGTTGGCTTGTGAGTACTTCTCTCAGCTGGTGAGTGTTTTGTAAGTAGAACTTTGTCTTTGCAGCCTTCTGGTACTGGACGCAGTGCTCACTCAGCGAGTTTTTTTTTTTTTGCACAGCATAAAACATGAAAAGTGTGGACTAATCACTACAGGTGTGTCCGTTCTTAGTTGCGGCTGGTGTATCTTTGCAGTGGTGATGTGCTGAGTTTGTATTACTAGCCCGACGGGCAAGACCTGTTCTTTTAGTTAGCTGCAAATAAACACTTGCTAAGGTTATAGCCCTTTCAGGTGGGAGTTGTGATGCACTGCCAAAAAAAGGTGTGAAATTGTGATAGCACAATCACAAGGCACTCAATATTACTTTCCAGGAAAAAAACTAATGTGTTTTTTCTGTGAGCTTCAGCAAGCCCTCACGATTTCATGAAAAAAATACTTCGTCATTCTGATGTAAGTTATATTTCTTTTTGACGTAAAAGAATGAAATCATAGGGTGCTGATGTGTGTGCAATTAGTTTTTCATTGCATTAATTTCGAAAGAACAAAAGCAACCCTGGTTGGTTTTGGAGCACAATTTGACCGACCCATCAAAGATAACAGTCCCTTCTCTAGAGATATCATCTACAGTTTGGCGCAGCAGGCTGAGGTCAAGTCAGGACATACTCACAAGGCAAAAGGTTCAGTTCATCCAACTAACTATGTATTTTGCTCTATTCCGGCCCCAAGTTGACACAGCTAGCGTAAACATATTGTGTACACAAATCTAGCTACTGCTGCTAAAGGTTAATATTTGTTTCTCTTAGAAAAATGTTCTTGTTTGAAAACATAGAGTCGCATAAACCATGACAAAATGCTTGAAAATGGGTCAAGGACTTATAACCTGTGATATAGGCGGAACTTTGTGTGGTGGAGGAATAGGCGGATGACGTCCTTGGTCTTCAGTGAAGGCAAGTCGTATATGCGTTAATTGGTGCTCGGTATCCCATTGCTCAAAATTTCAGGGGTGTGCCATTCGTGCAGTGTCCCATTTTTTAGCTTTATTACTACATTAACTATGAAGCACCCATCTTGTACTTTTGTGCCGCCAGTGGCTCATCAATTAAACTGCCTCTGTGCTGAACGAGACTATTTCAGCCATTACTATTACAGATAAGCTTAACATCTTGATCTGCAGGCCAAACTAAAAGTCAAAAGGGTCCTTTCTGTTTGAAAAGGCTTGAAGAAACATGTTCATATACCACATAGAAATGAAAACTAGTCAGAACTTCGGGTGTGCAGAGATGTGTAGTCACAATGATATGAAATACGGGAAGAATGATATGCACCAGCTACTTTGGCCAACTAAGCCGTTCAATTACGCTTGATTTTAGTTCTGCTTGACTCTCCCACTGATTATAGGACGTCCTGAAGACACATACAACACGAAATTGCATGTAAAGTATGTGATAATGAGGAAAAATGAACTAGATATTTGCTGATCACAGTGCAGAAGAGCAAACAGGAGTGCTGAGTCTGGAGAAAAAACTAAAAATATATCAATGAGGTAGATTGACAAACACTGTAGGAGTGAAATTTAAAGATCTCACATGCCCAGTAATAAAGTATGCACTGCTGCTGACTGCACAGGCAACAGTTTTCAGTACTACAAACACTCACTCACTCGTAGTTTAAGATTTATTTATAGATATTGCCTTTTAGTTTTCAATACCCGCCCTGACACCAGCTGTCAACTGATCTTCCTCATGTTTTGGAGAATACCGTGGTTTCTAACACATTTTCAAGTTTGTAACGTGTACGTTCACTAATTTGTCGAAAGACAGCAAGCTGGCTTTAGCTGCACCACTAAACAGGAAATTAATAAAGGATAGCGGGTGTGAAATAAAACTATCTACAGGAATCCGCTTCCCAGATCTGTGCAAAGCACTTCCTTCTTTCCACAGACTTAAAAAAAGAACAGGAGGGAGGGGGAAGGAAGCTGTATTTTTGTATTTGATCAAAACAACACGAAGATGTAAGCGTGCGCGTTTCTTGTTAATAAACCTGCGTGGTATGTGTTCGATGCAGCAGAACGTGAGAACTCACGGAAACGTTTTTTCTTGTGCGTCAAATTGCAAGGCCAAATAAGTCTGCGTACTGCGTAAGCTACCTGATGTCTTGACTACAGTAGATAATGTATATATACCAAATAATCACTAGAAAAATGTCCCACAACAAAATTGTAACTCGCGACGACCCACGGAGGCAAGGTTTCTGGCGCCCACGCACTCCACCACACTTTACCAACCGTTCGCTGCAATTTTGTAGGTATTTCATGTGGTTGTTGCGATACAGGATGCGAGCGTCGGTGCGTATGTAAAATTACGACAAAGGCGTATGTTGTACGATTCAATAAGGGTAACGCAACTGATAACTTCAGTTCCCACACGTCAAGTACTTGCGCCAAGTCTTACAGCGCCAGAAAGGAATCTGGCGTTGCAATCGTGTATCCTATTGACAATTATGGCAAGTACAGGCTTGGGATTGTATCGTGGTAGCCGGTGAACTGTTTACGGATCTTTTGCGGCAGTTTCAGTTTCGTTTTTTTTTTGCGTAGAGTAGGTAGTAGGGTGGGTGCGACAGACTGGAGCGGTGCCTTTGTAGTTCAAAAAAGCTAAAACTGGTAGGCCTCTCAATTTACTGCAACGCTGGAGCTGTACAAGTTGTGCTTGACAGTTTAAGCGAAGCGTTGTCCACTCATTAAGCGTCGTCCAGTCATTAAGTAGTAAAATGTGTTTTTTACAATTTTTCTTGCAAATCTACTGTTTGCCACTGCAGGTACAAGAAATGAAAACAAAATAATTATACTGTGCGTTGCAGGATGTGGTCTGTAAATGAGGTAGCTAATTAATTATTCAAAAACAATATATAAAAATTTGGTACGCAATCACAGTTTTAGGGGAGAAGCTTCAAAAGCCGTGGGTTTGTCCAGGCATGTCTGTGAACGGTTTGTGACCACCTAGTTGTATGACTCACTCAGCATTTAGGGCTAGTGTGAGTGACATGTAAGCAGATGGAAAGACAGACAGACAGACGCTAGGGCAGGCGGAAGCAAGAACTAATGGACGAACGGAAGCACGGACGAACGTACGCTTCACCCCATTCGTCATCAACAATGATGATGAGTGGGCCGAGGCATTCTTCCGTGCGGGCTATGCTGTGCTCTGCGAATATGCTGCACGGACGGACGCGTGCATAGACGCACGGACGAACGCGTGAACAGACGCATGGATGGATGCATGGACGAAAGTACGGATGGACGCTTCGCCCCACTCCTTATTATTCACTCCGTGGTTATGCTGTGATTTTCTATTATCTCGTGACAATACGCATTTTCATTCTTTTTTTCCCAGCAGCTGGCAAACGGCAGTTTTTACACATTTGTGGAAGGCACACAACACACAGATGCCTTGAAAGGTCATGTTACTTAGGGTCGTGTGTTTCACATCTTTAACCTATATACATAGTTACCGAATAGTCCGAAATCACGCGAGTTGAAGGTGTTAACGCGGCTAGCTTCTACAGTACGTTTCTGCTGCGAGCAACTCTAGCTGCTAATGTCACTTTAAAAATGAAGACTAGAGACTAGAACTCTAAGACCTTCCTACTCCCGAGGCGAAAACTTGTATTTCGTGTATGTTGCTTGAGTACCACACGTATGCAAGCAAGAAACTGCATGCAGCCGCGCAACACTCTTTGGCTGGTCATCATCGCTATAGGCGGCTTGCGCAGAATGCATCAAAATAGCAGACTCCGTAGAAGACGACGCTGTTGTCTCCAGCCTCCATAGCGGTGGAGGGGAAAGACATCGAGCAACCCAATAGCGCCCAATTTCGTAATGTTTTCAGGACGCCCGAGCAAGCGCAGTTTCGCCTCCTCAAATGTTATTGCTCCATGCTTTCGTCATCCATTCACGACCCATAATACCAAATTTGGTATTGGTGAAGCTGGCGGAACGACCGCGAGCGCATCATGAGCGTGGCATATAGTCATGTTGTTACATGGCACGCGCCTGATGATTATCATGTTTGCACCAGTCACATACCTTCGTCATCCATTCATGTCCCGTAATACCAAATTTCGCATAAGGGAAGGTAGCGAAACAGCCGCGAGCGCATCATGAGCGTAGCATGTAGTCATATTGTTACATGACACGCATCTCATGACTATCATGTTCGCATCATTCACGTACCTTCGTGATCCATCCTTGTCCCGTGATCCCTAATTTGGTATTTGCGAAGCAAGCGAGACGGCCGCAAGCGCATTAACAGTGTGGCATGTAATAATGTTGTAACATAACACGCATGTCATAATTTTTATGTGAGGGTCTGTATCTTGGATTCGCCATGTAGTCATATCATGCGATACCAGTTTTGCAGCATTCCATGCGAAGAAACCTACCGCAAGAGCAGCAAGACCATGAAATGTAAATCCCCCAGGTGGTCAAAATTTCCGGAGCCCTCCACTACGGCGTCTCTCATATTCTTATGGTGGTTTTGGGACGTTAAACCCCACAAATCAATCAATCAATCAATGAAATGTAAATCATGACATTGATGACATACATGTCATAATTTTTATGCTATGACTAGTCACTTATGCTCCGCATACCGTCATGTTGTGCCATCCTAATTTTGATATTGATACCACTATCGAAACGGCCAGTAGAGCTAAATGTTGTTGGCGTAGATAGATAGATAGATAGATAGATAGATAGATAGATAGATAGATAGATAGATAGATAGATAGATAGATAGATAGATAGATAGATAGATAGATAGATAGATAGACAGATAGCCCCGCCGCGGTGGTCTAGTGGCTAAGGTACTCGGCTGCTGACCCGCAGGTCGCGGGTTCGAATCCCGGCTGCGGCGGCTGCATTTCCGATGGAGGCGGAAATGGTGTAGGCCCGTGTACTCAGATTTGGGCGCACGTTAAAGAACCGCAGGTGGTCGAAATTTCCGGAGCCCTCCACTACGGCGTCTCTCATAATCATCAGTGGTTTTGGGACGTTAAACCCCACATATCAATCAGTTAGATAGATAGATAGATAGATAGATAGATAGATAGATAGATAGATAGATAGATAGATAGATAGATAGATTCAACGTCGCTGAAGTTCGCTAAGAAATGTTTTGCATTTAAAATAACTTATGTTTTAATTTCCTTCTGCCCATATTTGTGGCGCACATGAATGTTTTCGTGGCTGCTGGATCCATTCATGGACAAGGTGGAGGACAGACCACACAATGACAGCACGTAACTTATAGCAAATGTCTCGAGTGAGGCACTAAGCTCCCCGCAAAGTGTCATGAATGTGGCTGTCAATAAATAAATGGTCACACCACGTAATACACTTGACGATAGGCAGCTATGAAGCAGTTTCGTTGTGTACCCGAGCTCAAAGTGTATTCAATTTCAAGTCCTATTTTTTCTCCAAAAAAAAGTGCGCGTCAGAATTGAGTGGATACAAACATACAGATATACGTTTGATGACAGTAAAAAACTTTTGAGCCGAAATAGAAATTGAAAAAATTCCCATATTGTTGAACAAAGCAAAATGAACCCAAATGCCTAGTTAACTGCTTTCTGACATAGTGAAGTAGAAATAAGTTTTCTGAATTGTTTTCCTTTGATCTATTCACTTGACCTTTTTTTGTACATTACATTTGAGTTACGTATGAAGATGACAAGAGAAAACAATGTTAAGCGGAACACAAGTGCGATCCTAAAGAGGCCCTCTAATGCTTGAAAACGTCGCTGCTGGCTGTATACCTCGCAGTGACACTCGCCAGTGCTACTGCGATCGGAAATGACGCCGGAAGGTAGCCACCAAATGATTGGTTGTATGTAACGTTAAATATAATCGCGGAATTGTATCAAATCAAAAATTACTATTGGATTACTCAAAGCGACAGAAATCGTAGCACTTCGAATTTTCTAGTTTCAAAACTGCAAAGCCGGTGAACGAATGCGCCGAACGCCGTTTGCTGTGGCAAACGCGCCGGTGATGCTCCGGGTGTCGTTATTTGAAAAAAAAAATAAATAAAAGCGTTGATATAGGGCACGGCATCTGGCCGCAAAGGGAACGGCACCTGGCACGGCACATAGGGCACGGCACCTGGCGGCAAAGGCACACGGATAATTCGTTTGTGTTCATTGCGCAGATAATCGCAACCCTGCTGCTGATAACCGCAGGCCACGGCCCTGGTGAGCTACAAAGCCTACGGATGAATGACGCGCATGCTGCGCATCTACTTCCAGCCCACCATATCACCGAGGCCGTCCTGCTGACATCGCACAGCACCAGCACATTTCGTCATCAGCTGCCCTCGTCGACCACTCCGAGCGCCTGTTCGGACTTGGATTCGGCGATGGTGGCGCACCGAGCCCTTCGTGCTATAAGAAGAGACGACACATTTCCGTGGGCTGTAGGGCACGGCACTTGGCCGCAAAAGCACATGGATAACCCGTTTGTGTTCATTGCGCAGGTGAGAAAACACTTTCAGCATTGCATGCGTTCAAACGAGCCTTGTTTAATTGTGCTGCCGTGCCCTGGGCTGCTGTGTGAACTTTGCTTTGCAATAGTGCATCTCGCCAAATTATTGCTACTAGCCGGTGATGTAGAATCCAACCCGGGTCCCGACACACCAGAAATTTGACGGCAACTACAACAAATCCTAAAGGAGTTAAAAGATATGAAGGAACAACGCCTAAACGCAATAGACAAGAAACTAGAACAGCTTACAACCCTGGATAAAAAGATTTCGTCTTGCGCAAAATTGGTCACTAACCTACAGAAAGTCGTTTCAACACTAGTACTAAGACTGGACGATCTCGAAAAATCACTCCAGACGATCAAATTTATTAGTATATGGTATGCCAGAAGAAGCCAAAAAAAGCGAAGACACGTTAGAATTCGCAGTAAATGAAAAAGTTTTCAAAAACACCTTCAAGCTTGATGCTGTAAGTATCGCACGTATGCACAGACTAGGCAGGCCAGATGCTTCTAAAAGAAGACCAGTAATTCTCAAACTTCTCGATTTTAGGGACAAAACAAAAAACTTGAAAAATTGTTCCAAGTTGAAGGGGTCAGGATTCTCTATTTCCGAAGACTTTTCACCACGCGTACGGGATTAGCGAAGAAAATTGTGGAATTTTGTCAAATCAAGGAAAGAATCTGGCGACAAAGTGAGTCTAATTTACGATAAACTGCGAATAAGCGGAGATATGTTCTACTGGGACGAGTAGAATAATACTGTAGTTCCCTTGAAATCTGCTTCCGTGAATCCTGACACAAAAAACCAGCAGCGAAGCTATCGAAATCTTTGCTCCCACCGAAACTAACATCCCACATGTCCTTTTTGAACATAAATGCCCGTAGCATGCATATTGAAAAAAAAAAAAGACTCCCTTGGAGCCTTGCTTCTTAAGTTTGAGCCCGATTTTGTAACACTAATGGAAACCTGGCTAATAGGAGATATTAAAGATGATGAGATAGCCCCTCTCAACTACGCTATCATCCGGAAAGACCGGACGACACGAGGCGGAGGTGTGGCCATTCTAGTCAAAAAAGATATTCCGTTTTTAGTGTTACCCGATGTTGTGGGCGCTGAGGCTATCTTTTGTAAGCTGAGCTATGATGTGTGCACTGTAGTCGTTGGTTGCGTATATCGCAGTCCTTCGTCCGACTTCGACAATATACGCCGATTGCATAAGTACACAGAACAACATGTGCCGTCATCCAGATCAATAATCGCAGGTGATTTTAACGCGCCTGGTGTTGACTGGCACACAATGCAGCATCATTCATTCTGTGCGGATGTGTTATTTGATTTTATGTTATCGTTCAACCTTTCACAAATAGTAACTGAACCTACACGTATACAGGGATCCAGCTCTTCCATATTAGACCTAATATTTCTCAGCCATCACTTCATAAGCGAAGAAACTAATTTATGTCTTCTAGATGGTATTTCCGATCACAAGATCACATCTTGCACCGTACCCCTTTATGACACTGTTACCCCTCAAGAAATAGTCGCGTACCCTGACTACAGTAAAGCTGAGGACACTAATATACTTGATCACCCTGCTGATGAGTATGAATCGTTTGTTGAACTTTCCCGTAACAGCAGTACCGACATCGATGCCTTGTGGCTCGCGCTAAAAGCGATCATTTATCATTGTATAAATAAGTACGTGCCGATTAGAAAGAAGCAGCCTAATAAGCGTAATCCATAGATTACGCGCGATGTTATACACGCCAAACGTAAAGTAAAAAGGATGAGAAAACTGCTGAAATTGATTGATTTTGTGGAGTTTAACGTCCCGAAACCACCATATGATTATGAGAGACGCCATAGTGGAGGGCTCCAGAAATTTTGACCACCTGGAGTTCTTTAACGTGCACCCAAATCTGAGCACACGGGCCTACAACATTTCCGCCTCCATCGGAAATGGAAAACTGCTGAAAACCAACCCAATAAAATACACACAGCACGATCTCAGCACGGCTATCGAATACATGAAATAAAAAATTAATACAGCTAAGCAATTCTACTTCATAAACACACTCACTAACTTTTTGAAATCAGCCCCAACGAAGTTCTGGAACTACATAAACCCGAAAACTCGCAATGATGACGGAACGATAGATGTAGACAACCGAAGGTCTGCTAACCTGCTTAATGACTACTTCTGCTCTGTCTTCACGGAGGATGACGGCACACTACCACAGATACGTCCGTAGGAATTAAAGCCTCTAGATCAGCTATTAATCCCTGAAGCAGGCATACTTAATTTGCTGCTCAAACTAGATTCTAAGAAATCATCAGGACCTGACAATATATCAAATGCATTCCTTCACAGATACGCTGAGTGGATAGCCAAGTACCTATTAATCATCTTTAACAAATCATTGTCATCAGGGACCCTTCCTAACGACTAGAAAACAGCTAAAGTAAAACCTATTCATAAATCAGGAAGGAAAACCGAACCCTCTAACTACAGACCCATCTCACTGACATTCACAGCCTGCAAACTGTTGGAACACATCATCTCAAAGCACATAACCAAACACCTTGAAAAGGAACAAATGCTAGCACCCTGTCAGCATGGATTTCGAAAAGGTGTCTCCACAGTCACGCAACTACTTGAACACGATGTATCGCTGAGTGTCGACCTACAGAAACAATTCGATCTTATCTTTTTAGACTTTTCAAAAGCTTTTGACCGGGTATCACATGACAAACTAATTCATAAACTCGAACTAACCTTGGGGAAAGGGTCCATGGTCGATTGGATAAAAGATTATCTTAGTGACCGCACTCAGTTTGTAGAAGTCAGCCGGCAACATTCCCATAAATCTAGCGTAAGATCCGGAGTTTCACAAGGAAGCGTTCTGGCTCCAATTTAATTTCTTATATACATTAATTATCTCCCTCGTAATATTCCTGTCAGCGTCAGACTTTTCGCTGATGACTGCGTTTTATACAAAGTAATTTACTCTTATAGTGACCATCTTGCATTAAACAACTCTTTATCTTTAGTATTCAAATGGTGTAAAGAATGGCAAATGACACTGAACGTTAAAAAATCAGCTGTCCTATCAATAACGAGAAAAAAACACACATCTGATTTTAACTACACTATAGGCAGCGCCACACTCAGCGCAGTGAAAGAGTATAAATACCTTGGCTTAACACTAACCCATGACTTTAGATGGGAACGCCACGTAAGCAACGTCACCTCGTCTGCACTGAAAAAATTGTTTTTTTTTAAATAGACGTCTAATACTAGCCCCCCCTACCACAAAGCTATTAGCATACCAAACCTTTGTCAGATCAACTTTGGAGTACGCTAACGTTGTTTGGTTTCCTTCCACTAAAGAACTCATTTACAAACTCGAGGCCGTCCAAAGGAAGGCAATAAGATGCATTTATAATAAATATAGGCTAAAAGATTCGCCCACAGAATTACTAAAACAGGCCGGTATCCTCACCTTACAAAACCGACCCAAGCTTGCGCGATTAAAAATGGTGTACCAGCTAATTCACAAAGACAAAGATTGACAGTTCTAAATACTTATCTTTAACCCAAACGCCGCACAAACACGCATTATCATTACATGAGCATGTCATCGATACGGAAAGTCATAAATATTCATTTTTTAATGACACGTGAATGGAACAGGCTCGATCCTAGCGTAACAACAAGCGTGACGTTACCTTCCTTTTCAACCTTGCTTGAAGATCAGCTACATGCTGCCCAGTTATGAGCCATCTGTATCATCCTTACTTCTGTATAACTTTTTTACATCAGTGCGTTTTTCGCTCCTGTTTTCCCTTTGTATGCCGCTTTGTTCACTTTTTTTTTGCTGTTACACTGTACGCATAATTTCGTTTATCCTACATACTGTTACTTCGTCTATTTTCACCATTTTTACATAAACATATTTTTTACTTCAGTTTTGCCATTATACACCTCTTTGACCACCCCTTTTTTACGTATTAGGATGTACCATTAATATGATGTACTATTACGTATTCCCGTCTGCCTTTGTTAACCGCCACTATTTTTTATGCATAATAAATATTTGATATTTTTATTGTCATATTGCAACAATTCAATATGCCCTTCCTGTAAAGATCCCTGAGGGGATCGACAGTATGAATAAATAAATAAAAATAAATATATACGTCATTGCAAGAAGAAAGATCAGTAAAGCAACAAAACGTTATAGAAACGTTCGCGAGTTGGCTCGTTTCACACGTATCGTTCCTTCTTCAAGTACCACATTGTTACCATCGCAACGGCGAATATATTACGCTGAACGTAGCAGGCAATATGTCATGTGAGCTTCCTGTACGGTAGGGCTTTCAGTGCATTTCATTGGGCAGCCTTCCGAAGTTTGAGGGCGAAAAAACACAGTAAGGGGAGCCTGCGACAATCGAGTTGAGGGTAAGCATCCATTTAATTGTATTTTAATTGATATCTCTACGCTAAGTAACTTTGCAAGTCGTGGTCCTATGGCTGCCGTTCTTACAGCAATTATCTCTTAAGCCGTCAGCGTACACAACCAGCTAGAAAAATATGTCAAAGTATGAAGTTGTGAAAGTGTTAGAGGGCCCGTTTAACACTGATGCGACTGATGATAATCGTAAACAGTGTGGAACACCCGTCCAACATGCTGCCAGTCTCACATGTTCTGGTAAGTTCTACAGCGCTGTATCACCAGAGGCGTTTTTTTTACTTCACATTTTCCTGTTTTCTACATGCTTTATTTCACAGTTGGCAGTATGTAGGCGCATGTTATCATTTTATATGCACGCATTTCGCACAAGTGAAAGGCCTATTCATAAGGGAATATATATGCGAAGAATCTTATTACTGAGCTAAATTGAAACTTCGAAATTAAGACCGGCATCCAAGACAGTGGCAGTAGTGCTTTGCTGCCGTGTCTTTGTTACAGTGTTACCAGGAAGATGTTAAGGCCTGGTTCAAGCCTGCATGATGCACAACATCAGTGGAATACTGTCCAGCTGAACGAGTCGGAGTTCATGTGTCACTAGATGCTGTTTACATCATATCCTTGAAAGAATGGTACAGTGCCGATTGGTTTATACGGTAGACAACCCCAACCAATATTGTATTCATCAGACACTTTTGTGCATTCGCCAGGCAACGACACGATATTGGAATTTAAGTATTGTGCCTATAATCTGGGGGAATTATGTGTTAGGTAAATCTGTTGGACAGATCGCTATTACTTCAACAGACCATGCATTTAAGGCTGAAGAAGGTGTGATTATTTGTATATGTTAATGGTAGTATAGTATTACGACATAAATGAAAAAGAAACGAAGTGGACAAAATCAACTTCTTTCATGTAAAGACCAAACCTTGTACCTTTGAATACCATGTTCTTTATTTGTTGTAACGTCTCTAGCTGCAAAAAGTTGACTTTTTGATCATTTCAAATCCTTCCCAATTATTCGGTACTACATGTTCTGTGAACCCTTTTCATTATTGTAAAGCTAGCTTTCTTGCTATGCATTTGGCCTTTCTAATGACAGTGGATCAGTTTTTGTGCAGAGTGCTCAAGCGCAGTTTCCTTGTGCAATGAGGTGGAAAATTTAGGCTCGGCTGTCAAAGTGTGCATAACACATGAGCACTAGGAAGTTGAAATCTGAGCTCGTCTGCACTTCATACACTATAGATGTCGCCAATAGTAGGGAAATTATACAGGGAAGAGCAGCACAGTTATGAATCAATAAAGTAAATTTTGCTAAATATTACACATAATGTCTCCTATACTTTCCTTAGCCTCAATCTCTATTGGTTTCATTGAGTTGTGTTGACAAATACAAATGGGCCTTTGGTGCATCCTCTTTTTTCATAAAGGTGTTATGCCAATTTCATCAATTTTTGTTAGTACATTCTATCATAGGATACACAATAATTAACATATACCTCTCGGTATTCAAAGTGCTTTCTGTGGAGTTATGAAACAATCATTTGCGCATGCGGCTTTTATTTGGTAAAGGTGAATGCGCAAAATACAGGTTGGCATATACAAAATCCACGTAGTTTATAGAGCATGATTTGGAACAGTGGCACTTCCTGTGTGTACAGTATTGATGGCGAGGTAGATCACGAATGCATGCGCTCAGGAATTTCAGTTGTCCTCAACACAACTTAGCCATTGGGTCCAGGAAGTGCTGCACCTCACGAAAGAAGACGTGTGGTCCTCAGTTCACTCAGTCAGCTTGTGGACCCACTAAACTTCGTGGCGCAAAAGAGGAGCCGTTTGATTTTCAGCTCACGCAATGAAAGTAATTCCTCAGCAAACCACAGTCACGAGCAGTCTTGTCCAGAAGTGGATGAATGAACAGCACTGCCATTTGCGAGTTGCTCCCCTCCAGTGTCCTCGGCCTCAAGCAACAATGCATCTTTGGCACCACCCTCAACATTGCATCCTCCACTTCAAGCAATATTGCCACAAACCCTAGGTGGACTAAAAGGTACATGAATATCTATGCTCAGCTGTACTAGGGTTTTCAATGAAGGATTATATGTAACGATATGTCAATAACTTATGATTCGCCTATGACTTGGCACTTTTTACCAATGGTTGTGTCAAATTACAAGAAAATGATCGATAAAGTGAACAAAAAAATAAATTTCCAAAAAAAAGAGGCTAGGTCCTGCCATACAGTGAAAATTCACGGAAGACAACTGCAGCCTTGAGTCAATATAGGAGAATGCATAATGGGGTTAGTTATTAACGGGGAGATCTCATGTAAAGAAAATCGACAAACGCAATTGAAAAATTCGAGCTCTAATTCGCTTTCTACTAGCAAAAGGGTCATCAACTTCTCAAATTTATTGAGAGGTGTGCCTAGATTATGAACCTACAGAGATGTGTTTTCATGTAAAAAAAATTGCACCATTGCGAAGAAGCACGATTACAATGTACAATGGCGAGTGACAGTTGGTAGTCTGTCAGGTAGATTTCATTTTGTTGACCGCTGTTCAGTTTACAAAAGTATAAACTAAAGAACGTAGAACTTAGAAAGTGGGGGCAAGCTCAGTGCGAAAAGTGCTTACCGACTAACTTAACAAAGACAATCCTACGCAGCGATCTTCTGTGCAGTACGAATGAAGAAAATGCTGCAGCAGTACTACGAAAACTGCTTAGAAGTTGGCAGGGATTATGCAGA
>NC_134701.1:78970501-79025501 GCF_043290135.1 Rhipicephalus microplus
GGGAACTAATGAAATACTTAGAAGAAATGTGAAGAGGCAAAACCACTGGTGAGAATAAGGTTACAACAGACCTGCTGCAAGGTGGCAGAGAAATTGTGTTAGAAAAACTGGCTGCCTTATTCACGAAGTGCCTCTTGACGGGAAGGGTACCAGAATCTCGGGGAAAAGCCATCGTCATATTATTCCATAAGGAAAGAGACGTAAAGGACTTGAAATACTACAGGCGGGTTAGCTTATTGTCCATTCTCTACAAACTAGTCACAAGAACAATAGCTACTGTAATTAGGGCAACGATAGAGTGCGATCAACCAAAGGACGCAGCAGAATTTTGTACATGCTACTCCACAATAGACCATGTTTATACTATCAATCAGGTATTCGAGAAAAGCGCGGCATACAACCAACCTCTATACATAGTCTTTAGACATTACAAGAGGGCGTTTGACTCAGTCGAGACATCAGAAGTAATGCGGGCACGACAAAGTCAGGGCATCGAAGCACCCTACATAAACATACTCGAAGAAATCTACAGTGGATCGACAGCAACCATAGTTCTCCATAATAAAAAGGAACAGATTTCCAAGAAAGAACTGTGCAAGCAGTGTGAAACGATCTCTCCAATGCTATACACCGCGTGTTTAAAGGAGGTTTACAGGGCCCTATGTAGGGAAGAGTTACGAATAAGTGTTAAAAAAGATCATCTTAGCAGCCTGGGGTTCACTGATGACATTACCTCGATGAGTAACTCAGGGGACGAATTACAGCTTGAACTGAACACGGAAAGTAGAAAAGCAGGTCTGAAAATTAATATGCATAAATCCTCAGTAGTGTGCAACAGTCTCGGCAAAAATGATAGGTGGAGAGACGCTGGCATTTAAGAAATATGTCAACTTAAGACAGCTAGTAACCGGGGACCCGAACCATAGGAATGAAATAAGTAGTAAAATAAAGATGAGATCTATCACATTCAGTAAGCGTTCTCAAATTATGACTGGTAGATTACCACTATCCATCAAGAGGGAAGTGTAAACAGCTGCATCTTGCCCGTGCTCAGCTATGGAGTAGAAACCTGGAGACTTACAAAAAGGCTTCATCTTAAATTTAAGTCTACGCAGCAAGCGATGGAAAGGGAAACGATAGGTGTAACTTTGAGAGGCAAGAACAGAACAGAGTGGCTGAGTGAACAAACCGGGTCTAAGGATATAATTGATGAAATCAAGAAAAAATAGGCACATGAACTGGGCTCGTAGTTCGTAGGCAAAATAACCTCTGGTGATTAAGTGTAACTCACTGGATTTGAAGAGAAAGAAAACGCGCTAGGGGGTGATAGAAAGTTAGGTGGGCTGATGAGATTTAACATTTCGCAGGTATAACGTGGCAGCATAATACACAAGACCGGGTTCATTGGCAGATAATGAGAGAAACCTTTGCCCTGCAATGGGCGTAGTCAGGCTGATGATGATGATGGTGATAGTGACGATGCTGCAAACAAAGAGGCGTGTGAGCGTCCCTTTAGTCGGCATTGGTGTGGGTGCAGCGCGTGGCTCCGGTTGGTGTGGCTAAATGCTTAGGAGGTGCACGTGTGAAATGGCTGCTAGTTTCATGTGCTCTGTCGTTATGCGTGCCTGGCCTGTGGTCCTGCTTTCAGAAAGCGTCGAGATTTGCATTGAAGCAGGAGGCGACACTAGCACTTGGTCGTCTGTGTCTGCATCTTGAGCACATTCATTAGGAGTGTTGGTCATAATTGCATTTCATCTGTTCCTATTTTGCCTAAGCGGGCACGCAGTTTACGAATTGTTTTCGCTCACAACTTAGAAACAAATAAATACAACAACGTGCCACGCAAATAAAGCGTCGCTTTTCTAAAGCGAATTTTATGAGGAACATGTTTTTAACTTTCCTTATTTTGTGAAATACACTATATAGTGTCGGTATCTTGCCTAAGTGATGGTCGTGGTGCACAAAAAGAATGTGTTTTTTTTGCTTCTTAAAGCTCTGTGGCTAATAGTAGACAGCGTGTCCGACATTTATAAAGGGTCACTCACCAGGTTTGACAATTTTGAGCTGACAAGCGCGATGCGTAGATGAGGCGTTCATGGTCACGTCTGCCAAAATTTGCAACGCTACGCGCCGCGGAAGTGGATCAAATTTCAAGATGAACGCTGCTCCCCGTCCTCTTTGCCGGCGCGTGCCTAGAGAATGAGGGCATGACCTGCGCGTACGAATGGCCCTACGTACACGGCAATGCAGTGCCGTGGGTCCTCTACGTAGACGACTCTGCTCTGATGTTGCAGACATTGGCACGTGGTATGGCGAAAATGTTTTAACACGGCATGCGTAGTTTATGTAATTTGTTGGTTGAAAAGATCAATAATACTCTAAATAAATAATGAGACGCAATAAGGAAATGTGAGCGTGTTTTTCTATTTTTTCTGCCGCGAATCGCCACGAAATGCGGGGCTATTGTGCCGGCATTTCGCACGTGTTCGTGTCCCCGCGGTCAGCGCATTGAGCAGACGACGGCCGTGGAATGCTCCTACGCGTTCGCGCACTCATTGTGCTCATCTATTCTACCACGTCTAAGCCAGCGTTTCCAAACAATCCTGCAGAAACAGGCAGAAGACCATGAAATAACCCTGGTCAACAAAGCAACGCCGCTCGCGTGCACGGGGACTGGGCTTGTTCGGGCACGTCATGCGCACGTCACCTCTTGGTCGGATGCCGGAGAGGGTAGGGAAGAGATTTGGCTTGCGAAGGCTACGTGCAGGAGCGGCAAGGCTTTCGAGCTCACCTCCTCTCATCCTGGTTTCGCGCCGCTTCAAAAAAATTGGCAGCATATCCACGGAGTGAATGATGGAGAGTGGGGCGAAGCATTCGTCCGTTCATTCGTTCTTGCTTCCGTCCGTACATGCATCCGTCTGTGTGACCGTCCATGCGTCCATCCTCCCGTCCGTGCGTGCGTCTGTTCGTGCGTCGTCCGTCCCTGCATTCGTCCATGAATCCGCCCCTGCGTCCGTTCATGCGTCCATCCATGCATCTGCCTGTGTGTCCGTTCGTCCATCTAGTCAACACTTCAAGTACCACCAGCTCGCATCTTTTCATCATATATTCCCCATAATGAAGCACCGCCATCCAGCGGACATTCCAAGGACTTAATGAGAGGTGGCACACGCACACTTTCTTACGGCTTGCGCTTCGGGTTTACTTCCGACCTTTAACCACCTCGATTTCATGGTATATACTAGTTCACTGTATTCATGGCACTGCGACCCAACGCTCGCTATACCTTTCTAAAACAAAGAAGCTTACGCCCAGTGAGTATAACGTAGCAACCTTTCCCTGTCAGATAGTGCTCAATTTAAATACCAATGGCTGCTAATGGGGATCGCAGCGTGCGCGTTAACTAAAAGCTGAATGCTCCTACCTCTCATTCCATATTAGCAGCCATTGCCATGTACATTGAGCACTACTTTTTATTGTTGAACAACGCACAGAAGAAATCTATCACCGGCACCACCTTGAAGGTCAAAATGTTATGCTTGTTACATACTAGAACGACTACAAGGGATGCACGGGTTTTGCTATAAGGAGCTTCGCCACTAAAAACCCGTTTTCTCTGCTCGTGATGAACCGATTCGAAAAATTTTTGTGGCAAAGTGTTCCTCATTGGACACCCAAAAACTTCCACTGTCTATCTGAAATTTAGTATGGGGCCTGGTGAGTGGCCCTTTAAAACACGTGTCTTGTCATGGTCACAAGCGCAACTTGTTGCAGCGTACAAAATTTCAGCAAAGTCCCATAGTATTTTGCACAAAATAGCGTTTTGGCTTTGTCAATACAGGGTGGCATACCAAAACATCATGTATGGTCTTCAGTGAGAATTTTCCCGGAGGACGCAGGTTTCTTGCACCGTATGGTGGACAATTCAAAATGCTTCACTGTTATCTACAGAGGATCGACTTGCAGTGGTGTGTGCGTACTGGCTATTTATTCTGCAATACGGCCGCCAAACTTTCACACACTTGTAGTGCTTGAACAATTTTTTCTGGCCTTCGATAATGCTGAGGTATGCTTTCCCAATATTTGAACTTTCTCAATATTCTTGCAAAAGCCTCACGTTTCTGACTTACCAGCCCCTTCGTACGTTTTTTTCTTGTTTCATTTGTGTCATGTTTTTGGTTTTTTGTACATTGTATCAGTGTACCATTCTAATTCATAATTGCAATCTTACATACATTTATGTTATGTTTAACGATGTAGAGTTCGATGTATTCAACTCTAGGAGAGCAGTGAGCTGTCCAAACGAAGAAATTCTGTTTAGAAGTAGTTAACAATTTAGATTACTTGGTACTCTACTATGGCAGAGCTTAGAACACTCCCGTGGGTATCTCACTCGAAAATGCCCTGTCTACAAAAATACGGGTTGCAATTTGCGATTTATTTTATGTTGTTGAAAACTTGCAGAAGACTTCATAAAAAGTGTCTCTGTTTCCAGTTGAAGTACACGTTCTTGGCATTTTTACTATACAGATATATATTTACTTACAGATGATGTGAAAAAAAGTCTTAATAAGGAGAAACGATGTGTACCAGAGCAGAACTGTTGATTATGTATGATCACAAGGTTTGAATTGAACAAGGTGAATCTGAATTAACATGATTTTGCCATGCCAAGTTTAGCTGCAAATCAAGTTGCTGCGTGGATGTCTGTATTCTGCATCAGACGTGCCACTGCTATGGGTACTATATGTCTCCAAATAAATGTGCGTGTGTACACACATACTTACGAAGCACCCTTGTTCTGTATATATATATATATATATATATATATGTATATATATATATATATATATATATATATATATATATATATATATATATATATATATATATATATATATATATATATATATATATATATATATATATATATATATATATATATATATAAATATATATATATATTTATATATATATAGGCGGCATGATATCTGCCCGGCAAAGACTGCTGAATGCTTCATTATATAGTTGACTCCTAATAACACAAGTGGCCTTGAGCTGGGAACGAGAAATTTGTAGGGAATAAAGCAAACGAAGGCATACGTCGCGGAGTGTATTGGAGCAATTGCGATATAGATCTGAAGAAAGTAAAGCAGATGAAAAGATGACTTCTTGCTGGAGAGCATTGAATCTGGAACTTTCAGATTACACGTACCCGATGCTCCTATTTGTTGAGTTATGACCGTGGTTGCCCCCCCCCCCTCCCACCCGTAAACTTTGTGGGGCATTTGTGTGCATGCAAACCCTGGCAGTGCGAAGCGCCTTGTTGCTCGGTTCTTTCAAATAATAGCAGCAAAACGCTTGCAATGCCTAATGAGCCTCATTTAAAATCTAAAACAGTTAGGACATTGAGTAAGCCGATATTTCTATAATCGCATTTAAAAGACAGCCTGTGACAAGAGATAAGCTCTTGACCCTCATAAAAAAAGATGAATAGATGACGCAGAACACGTTTCACTGCATTGCGCAAGAGATATTTATAGTAGATCTGCAAAAGATGCCTTGCAGAGGTTACTTTTGAAAAGAGGAGCACTGAGCGGTCCTTGAAAGATTGTAAAAGACAAAGATATTTGTGAAATATAGCAAAGTTGTCTGGGAAACCTTCATCATTTTTGTTATGTAATATAGTCACCAGTTTGGTGTTACTGGAATTAGCCTTGCCTAAACCTGAATGCAAGATGATCCAAAGCAGGTTACACAACAGGTAGATGGAATTCCTGAGTCCGCGAAAAAAACAAAACGTCCAGAAGAGTTAGAAAGATTGGATATGACTGGTATCATTGGCGGTCATGTACTTAGGGCTCGCTCATCAGTTGTAATCAATTCAACGATGATTAACAGCAGACTAAATATTCAGGTACTTACGAGACGCACTGGGTAAGAGTTCTCTGGGACGTGTCGCAGCAGCCTTTTAGAAGTTATTGTCGGAGGCACCATGTGGCAGTCAGTGTACAGGTAGTCCGGTTCTGGGTGGTGTGCCACGGCAACAAAGATGTCGACAGGGTAAATACTGCAAAAAAAAAAAACAGACGTCTGAGTTGTTTGGTTTACAAAGGAAGAAATTATAAAAATGTGGGCACTTGTGACGGCGAAAAAATTTTATTATCTAAAATGAACACAAAACATGGGAACCTAGCCTTCTCAAATGCTGTGAAACTGCAGGAACATCTAAGTAAAGGCGTATTCAGTAATGTCGAAAGTTTGGCGATTTGGTGACAGTTCATGATCACTTTGAAGCAGCGCACGACAACAAGCACAGATGGAACGATAGGTATCCAGTTGGCTGTTTACTAGTGCTCCTTAGCGCCCTGATTAGTGGATGCGTGTTCGGTTGGTGGAATTCGAGCACAAGGACTATTTTTTTGTTCTTTTGGAGAGTCATCCTCCGACTCAGTGCGCTAGTGACGGCTCTGACTACAGAGTGAGAGCGTGAAGTAATCTGACCGGGAGGATGGATCCCGCGACATTCCACATAGGTAGGTAAATCACGTGGCTGCCGGCAGGTGATCCAGGTGAACAGCGCCAACAGCGGGAGCACGCATGTCGGAAAGGGAACCGCCGTGCGCGTAAAACTCCGTGCACCTTTCTTGTTAGTGCTGCTATTGAGCTTGTGTGTGTGGCTAGCTTGCAACCATGGCGCCCTAAATGCACTATGTCGAAATAGAGGCGGCTAGCGAAGGTGGTGGAAACGTCAATACTGTCGTTAGAGCAGCTCCTGCACACAGCCACGTTATTTGCCTTGAATATAGCAGCTCGGATGAATACGAATTATTTATTTATGTGCTGAGCTTAGAAGGCTGTTGCTGCGTCCAGACATGTCGGAGATATTCACTGAATTAATCGGCGCCGTTCATCGGTGTCGCGGAGGAATGCTTACTCGGCAGCTTCCCGAGGTGGCTGTACGGCAGCACTGCAGCAGTGCTGCTTTAAGATCGCCGAAACATTCGGTTGGGATGTTGTCTCTCGCACTCTGATTGTGAGCTGACGTGGCATATGGCGACTTCGAGCAAGAGGACCGGAGTGGGTAATCGAATAAGCCACAATATAGCGAATGACACCACACGCCTAGAGCCCTCGTTACTTTTATTTAGTGTACCTTATAACGGACGTGTGGCCAGTTGCGTGATTTTACACATTAGTGCACGATAAAGAAAAAGAGCAGGAGAGTGTGAAATAATATAGTCCTTAGTACGCAACAACGCCCCCACGATAGCTCTACTTCACTAATGCACTGTCCGATATGTCAGCATTCGGGACACGAAGTTCCTGCAACAAACAGACTGAACGGACAACTACAGCGTCTAGCAACATTTTTTAACCCAAGCTTGCACATAAACTTCTCCACGCTCAGAAGGTACAATTTGTTGGTCGACTAACAACACAGCAGCCCAATGAAAAAAAGAAAAAACGGTCGCGCTATTTATTGTTGCCTCATGCTCTCAGCTGTCCTTACGCATGCTGGGGTGACGTTTGTGCCTACGCATGCGCTCCCAAATACACAATCAAATATATTTTCATGTAAGATATGAAGAATTCAACAGAACTTAAGCTGGGTCTAGTTGGTATTGAGCATTGAGAGCGAAAAGTTTAACGCAGACTGATACGTACCTCAAGGAATAGAAGAGACAAGTACTGGCACTTGTTAACAACTGCTTTAGTATTGTCGCAGCAAGACATATCAATTGCCACACCCACAGACCTTGCAATATCTGTGGTTGTGGTTTGTATATGCAAGTAAGGAGAAGAATAAAGCAGTTAGTAAGCGTCAGTGCTCCTCTCTTCTATTCGTTGCGTAAAGTTTTCACCTTGAAGACTTGGAGAATTATCAAGTGAAGCTCATTCTGCGAACTGCCCTTGAGTACGGATAAGCTGCATAGATATCTGTAAGCAAATTCGCGCTCACGTGGAACATTTTTCTATGTTACCCACGCACACATCTTTGGGGACGTTAAAACTGAGGAGCTTTGTTGCACAAAGCATAGAGGTTACACTGGAATATAATGACGCTTGCATAGAAGGGTACAATTCATAAGACACGTACTTTTCAAGACAGGTCAGTACGAAAGTAATTTTTGAATGTAACGTACCACATTCTCAAAGTTTCCCATTGCAAAATTTCTTTAAAAAGTTTGCGACTTCTGCAGCAGGCGTCTTTTTAGCCTCGACATGCATCATCTAGCGTCTGGCTTACGGCATGCGCTTGGCGTTTCGTGTGCGATATTGAAGAGTCATTTGAGAAGCATGTGCATTACATGTGGAGTTGTTATAAGTCGAGCCTGCATCGTCTGCATGTCTGACCAGAACCACGGAGGTCAAGTGACCACCAGGACGACGTAGAAAATACCTATATATAAATAAAACAAAATAATCATGAAGCTTAAAATATGACGATGATGATGTTCAAGATCACGATGATGCTTGAAATAAAATTTAGGTGCCTTAGCTTAGCTGCCCGATGGCTTGTGACTGATTGTATATTCTTAAAAAGGCGAAACTGTTTAAACCCGCCGTGAAGTGTCCAGAGCGAACGTGAATTTTCCGCTCTGTGATGATGTCCCCGCGCGTTGCCTAGCAACAATTCACACAGCTGTACAACTGCTTCACTAGACCACACTTGACTCCACCACCAGCCAGGACAATGCGCGAAACCGCTCAATCACGACTGACATGATGTGACTATCGACAACTGCACGTGCACTTCTTCGTTCCGCATAAAGCCAGCACAGGTGGATGGCGTGCCAAGTAAGGGGTCACAAAAAGTGGCACATCCCACGTACTGTATGAATCGATGATATGCGAAGCACGAATGAGGTCGATATTTCACTTTGAAATGAGCACAATGTTACGAGGTAGATGTAAATTATGCCGTACATGACTTCCATGCCATGATTATCATGTTGGAATGTGTCATTTATCTTCTTCGTCTGTTCACGTGATGTGATACCAAATCTTGTATATGTGGAGCTAGCAAAACGGCCGCGAGCACGCTATGAGCGTAGCGTGTATTCATATTTCACATGACACGCATATCATGATTATCATGTTTAGACGGGTCATTTACCCTCCGTCTATTCACCTCAAGTGATACTGAATTTGATACATGTGGAGCTAGCGAAAACGCGTCGAGCGCGCTATGAGCGTAGCATGTAGTCATGTGTTACATGACACGCATATCATGATTATCATGTTTGGTTATGGCATGTATCTTCGTCGTCTATTGACGTCAAGAAATACCAAATTTCGTATATGTGGCGCAAGCTAAACTGCCGCGAGCATGCTATGAGCGTAGCATTTAGTCATGTTTTACATGACAGTCATGGCAGGATTATCATGTTTTGGTCAGTCATATAGATTCGTCATCCATTAACCTCCCGTAGTACTAAATTTGATATATGTGACGCTAGCGAGACGACCGCAAGTGGACCATGAGCGTGGCGTGTAATCATGACTAGCCACAACATGAAAATCATGATACGCATATGACGATTTCCGCGTTAGGGTCTGTCAATTAAGTTCGATCATACTATAACAGTTTTGCAAAAACTCATGTGAACGAAACCACCGCAAACGCAGCAAGACCATGAATTGTAAATCATGACATTCATGACATACATGTCGTGACTTTCATGTTATGACTACTCAATCACTATTCACATGACCAGGAGAACTAGAAGTCGCAAGCGGCTAGATAGATAGGTAGATAGATAGATAGAACGATAGGTAGATAGATAGATAGATAAAACGATAGATAGATAGATAGATAGATACGCACAAAGTCGCTGAAGTTCGCTAAGAAATTCTTCGCATTTAAAAGGTTCGCACAGTCAGTGAGAGAGCCAGAAATCGCGGTTATCAGCCAAGTGAGACGCCACAGACGCTACGTCGCAGTGTCCGCTTCAGCTGCTCTCACAGTTTCAGCCGTACACGACGTAGTACGTTCAAAATGGCTAAAAGTGATTGTTCTGGACTCGACGGACACTTGGCTTATAACTTGCGATTTCTTGGTGTCACTTCACATGGCCTGGTACAACTAAGAACCAATCAGCTGCTCTGCGAGCTTGCGCCTCTAGTGCATAGAACGCCCAGATTTTATGGGCGAAGCTCTTTCAGCCGTGAGTTGTGCGTCCGCGATGTATGTAGTAGTAGTAGTCGTCCTTGTCGTAGTCGTCGTCGTCGTAGTAGTAGTAGTCATCGTCGAAGTAGTAGGTAACCAAAACTCGTTTAGTCTTTAGTCCACTGTATTGATGGCGGTACATCTATATGATGAGTATATGATGAAAACATGTGAAATGGCGACATTTGGAGTGTTCAATAGATGGACGGACGGACGAATGGACAGACGCACAGACAAGCAGGCGGACGCGCGACGGATGGACAGACGCACGATGCATGGACGGACGGCCGGATGGAGAGACGGACGCATTGACAGCCACACGGATGGACGCATGGATGGACGAAAGCAAGAAAGAACGGATAGACGGAAGCGTGGATGGACTGACAGACGCTTCACTCAACTAATCATCATTCACTCTGTCAATATGCTGTGATTTTGTAAGGGGCGAAGCTTCTTAATCCGTAGGTCATACGTACGTGATGTATGTAGGTGGTGGTGGCGGCGGCGGCGGCAGCGGCAGCGGCAGCAGCGGCGGCAGCAGCGGCGGCGGCGGCAGCAGCAGCAGCAGCAGCAGCAGCAGCAGTAGTAGTAGTAGTAGTAGTAGTAGTAGTAGTAGTAGTAGTAGTAGTAGTAGAAGTAGTAGGTAGCCACCTCTCGTTTAGTCTTTGCAATGTCCTCTGTAAGGCGGTACTTTTATATGATGAATAAAAAGATGCGAGATGTCGGTGCTTGGAGTGTTCACTAGAAGGATGGACGAACGGACGGACAGACAGGCAGATGCACGGATGATTAGACGCACAGACAGACGCATGGATGGACGGAGGCAAGGACAAACGGACGCACGTACGGACGTTCGCAGGATAGACGGATGGACTGATGGACGCACGAATGAACGCGTGGACGTACTCGCGGATAGATGGACGTGTGGGCGGTCACATGGACGGATGCAAGCGAGAACGAGTGGACGGATGGAAGGAAGAACGAACGGACTGACGTAAGCGCGGACGGACTGATGGATGCTTCGCCCCACTATCATCATTCACTCCGTAGACATGCTGTGGTATTTTTCAGAATCGGTTGAGCAGCACCTAAGTAGAGAAGCATTAGGGGTGTTGCACAATTTGTACGGTGCATACCCGTGCTAGACACAACGCTCTTGCATTCATTGATTTAGTATGATTGATTGATTGATTTGTGGGGTTTAACGTCCCAAAACCACCATATAATTATGAGAGACGCCGTAGTGGAGGGCTCCGGAAATTTCGGCCCCCTGGGGTTCTTTAACGTGCACCCAAATCTGAGTACACGGGCCTACAACATTTCCGCCTCCATCCGAAATGCAGCCGCCACAGCCGGGATTTGAACCCGCGACCTGCGGGTCAGCAGCCGAGTACATTAACCACTAGACCACCGTGGCTGGGCCATTTATTATGATCATGCAAAGCTTCGCTCTAAACATCAAATCAATTTTAGGAACTTTATTTAGGAAAAAATCGATAAATACTTTCCTCGCTGTAGTGCAAAGGGACCGCTCTCGAAACAATGCATGATTCGGTTCCAATCTGGGTGGGGTTTAGCGTTCATATATCCGTGAGTGTAACTTCAAACATAGCGCGCTGAATGTGACTTATTTTCGTGGCTACGCCTGCTCCCAGAAAAGTGTCCACACAAAGCACGTTACTAGGCTGCTGTTTCATGGGACGAGTCTCTGGGTTAGCATGATCAAGATCTGGAAGGGTGAAACACTGCCTAGAATGTGCAGTATGTGGTAAATGAACGAAATGCTTCCAAAGGCCACTTAAAATTTTTATTTCAGATCTACTGATCGACAGCAGGCTCCTACACATGTGGGAAGCAAAGCAAGCCCTACTCAGGAGGTGGAAACGCCAAAGACATAACCGGGCGTTGAGGAAACGCATAGCACGGTTAGACAGAGAAATTGAGGAACATGCGTTCCAAGTCTGTAGGTCACAATGGGAAGACTTGTGCAACGGCCTCGAGCGACAGATGCGCGGGGCGAGTGCTTGGCGCCTTTTCCGGCACCTATTGGATCCGGAAGATACTCGTGCCGCTCAAGGCCATAAAACTCGGAGACTTGTGAACGATCATAAAGGCGATGACCTGCTCGGTGCAATACGTGACCGTTACTTTAAGTCGGCAGAGAGCGTCCAACACCCAGATTATGACGGCGTTGCTAATGAGCAACTAGACGCCGAATTTAGCGAAGCGGAAATTCGGGCAGTCCTTTTTGCACTAAACACCCAATCGGCGCCCGGCCTGGACCGGGTTTCGAACAATGCTCTCCGCAACTTAGATGACGAGTCAATCTCCCGATTTGTGACTTATATCAACGAGTGCTGGCAACGCGGTTCCCTTCCTGAAGCGTGGAAAAGAGCTCGAGTTATCATGATTCCTAAACCGGGCAAGCAGGTTGCGCTTGATAATCTAAGGCCAATTTCGCTCACGTCTTGTGTTGAAAAGTTCTGAAGCACGCAGTCCTCAAACGCGTGAGTGACTTTCTCGAAGTCCGCGATGTATTTCCGCACACCATGCTAGGATTCCGCCGCAATCTCTCCGCACAAGACGCGTTGCTTCAGCTGAAGCACCACATTGTTGATGACATTACCAGCTCAACCAAGGCGACCCTTGGCCTAGATATTAAAAAGGCCTTTGACAGCGTTAAACACGAAGCAATTTTAAACAGAGTTCAAACATTAGGACTAGGACAAAAACATATAATTACATACGTGTCTTCCTTGCCGGCGGACGCGCACGCGTCGTCGTTGGAGATATGGAACTGCAAGAATTTGAGATGGGCTCGAGGGGCACGCCACAAGGCTCCGTAATTTCGCCATTACTCTTTAATTTAGTTCTATTGGGGCTACCCGAGAAATCATTAGGCATACAAGGATTGTATCACAGTATCTACGCGGATGAAATCACCCTCTGGGTTCCCGGCGGTGGTTGTGATGGTCACGTCGAGCGTACGCTCCAGGCAGGTGTAGACGAAGTTCAGGAGTACTTGCGAGGAACGGGCCTCGAATGCTCGGCCACCAAGTCGGAACTTCTAATCTACAAACCTACAAGTAGAGGTCGCAAAACCCCGCGCGACGAGGAAAGGGAGTGCTACAAAATAAGCGTTCTATTGGCAGATGGCACTCCCATTCCACACGTAGACAAAATTAGAATTCTGGGGTTACACCTGCAGGCAAACGGCCATAATGGTGAGACGGTGCGAAGACGACGTCGTTCGGTAGACGACACGATCCGACTCCTACGTCGTATCACGAACAGACGTACTGGTATGCGCGAACACTGCGCGATCCGTCTAGTGCAGGCGTACGCAATAAGCCGTATAACATACGTTGCCCCCTACCTCAAATTGCTAGGCTCAGAAAAAAACAAGATCGAATGTATAATACGAAAGGCTTTCAAGAGAGCAATTGGAGTTCCACTGAATGCGAGCACTGAAAAGTTACTAGAACTTGGACTGCACAACTCACTCGACGAGTTAATTGAGGCCCATGTCGTTTCGCAAAACGAACGCTTGTCGGGGTCTAAGACGGGTCGACACATCCTCGAGTCACTTGGCATCCGGTACCACACTCAGCAGGGAGAAAAAGCGGATGTTCCTGCCTCGGTTCGCGCCCGCCTAATTGTTCCGCCGCTTCCTAAGAATATGCACCCGACGCACCACGTCGGGCGCCGTAACCAGCGAGCTAGTGACCTTCAAAAGACGTACGGCACTAGCGACGAAGCTGTGTACGTAGATGCCGCGAGATATGGGGACGGGAGACACGCACACGCCGCTGCGGTCGTTGACCGTGCGGGCAAATGCCTCGCGAGCGCCACGGTGACCACGGGACATACGGAGGCGGCAGAAGAAGCCGCGATAGCCCTAGCAATCGCCACGGTGCCGAACGCTACGATCGTAATCAGCGACTCGCAGGCAGCCATCCGCGGCTGCACGCGCGGCCGCGTCTCGCGGGAAGCGGCCCGCATCCTTAAGAGGTGCGGTGATGGTGACTCAGCGTCGCGATCGCCACAATAAAATTTAACAGTCTTCCTCCTTTGGACCCCGGCACACACCGATGCCCCGCTTCCGGGCAACGAGGCGGCCCACGCCGCGGCTCGAGGTCTCACTCGCCGAGCCGCGGCACATTCCGTGGCCGCCGCCTCCGCTCCCGAGAACGGGGCTTCTGATCTGCCGGATCGAGACACTTTGACAGACACGCAGCGACAACACAGACCACAATGGTCGTGGGGTGATCGTCTCATCACGTTCCGAGATATTACGCAACACTACACACTGGAAAGGCGAAAGTTCCCGCCACCGCATGACAAATTAAACAGACACGATGCCGTAAGCTATCGCCAACTACAAACCCACTCTTACCCCAGCCCGGTCGTCTTACGCCACTGCTACCCGCACTTACACATTACCGATCTATGTAAAGCATGCGGGCACAGAGCAACGCTGCGCCACATGCTCTGGGAATGCGCCGATAACAATGGTCGAGAAACGGCCGCCGTTCGCGATGCGCCTATGGCGGCTGCCAATACCAGGCAACAGGAAGCCTCGAGCTCACTCGTTCCCGCCGCCGTCCCGTCTGCGGGAGCTGCGGGGGACCTTGTCCGTCGGCGACGCCGCCGCTGGGAGGCGGCGCTCAGAAGCTCGGAGCTCAACGACCAGCTCTGGGCTGTCCGGCAGGCCGAAGATGCCGCCCGAGTTCAGGGACTCAGCGCCGCCATCTGAGGCCACCAAGACCAAGCTGGCGGCCAAGTTCTAATAAAGTTTCCTCTCTTTCTCTGTCTTCAGATCTACTGCAGACTGCATGTCAACGTGTAGCGTGGGTCGTAACTTTATTTTATGTAAACGTTTTTATATAAGGAGATTGTATCGTGAACACTTACAGGCTTATCAAAAATGAGATGCAGGACTATAAACTAGTAAGAAAACGCGTCAATTCCATTGGAATAAAAGGTAAACTGGTAAACTTCACGCGAACACGAAGATATGCCTCAACTTGCAAAGCTTAGAATGCACGACTGGACTTCAGTGTGAAGAGTTTGCAACTGCGATAGCGCATAAAGCAATAATCAAAGAAAAATGCACTGCAAGAAAACAATTTTACTGCAGATGTTGACAATGAAGAAGCTCTAGGTATCACAAGTAAATCCCTAATGAGTGAAAACTATAAACCTGGTCAATAGATGATGGTTTTTCCTCCGCCACCATAACTAAATATGTAACAGTCGCTTCAACTAGCACCTAAACCCTCTATGTTGAGCACACCATGTTGTCAGCCTAAATATTGAATAGACTGTACCCTAGCACCTTAAATAGATGAAAAAGGGCAGTAAATGACTGCAAAACGCTTCACAGATATATATTGGGTGAAATATCACTGCCCATTGACAGTGGTAGTGCTTTTGGTCGAGACTGTACCCCTGCCTAAACTTTGGGGAAAACAGCGCAAAAGCGGGATAAAGAAAGAATGACCCCACATCACAAGCGTCGTTCGTGAGCGCTTGTGTTGAGTGGTCATTCTTTAATCCTCCCGTTCTTGTGCTGTTTCCTACTCAGTGTCATGTACTAACTAGCCCTTCAAGACACCACTCTGCCACTGTTAACGATTATCATCATAATCATCCTGACAACGTCTACTGCAGGACAAAGGCATCTACCATGTTCCGCCAGCTAACATGGTCCTGGACTTGCTGCTGCTACTTTATACCCGCAAGATTCCTAATCCGATTTGCCCACCTGACTTTCTGTCGCCGCTTCACCTGCCTGCCTCCTCTGAAAATGCAGACAGTTACCCTTAATGACCAGCGGTTGTCCTGCCTACGCGCTACGTTCCCAGTCCATGTCCATTCTTCTTGATTTCAACAATGATATCCTTAACCACGGTTTGTTCACTGACCCATTCTGCTCTCTTCTTGTCTCCTAATGTAACCTATTGTTTTCTTTTAAAATTGCTCACTGCCTCGTCCTCAGTATAAGTTGAGCCCTCTATGTAATACTCGAGGTTTCTGCTCTGTCTAAAGATGGAATGAGGAAAAGGCACATTCGTCAACGGTGTCTCACTTCATTTATTTTACAATTGTTATGTCTTCGCTGCCTGAAACTACCATCACGGTGAGAATGTCAACAGCGCTAGTTACTTGCCTCCCGCCTTCTTTCCGGTCTGATAGTGAGATAAGTGAGGAAACGCAGGAGGACATTTCCAAGCACTACGGCCGGGGTTTGACTCTTGCATGGCCTGAAAATTTTCATTAGTTTTATGTGCATCTTTCGCGCTCTTTCGGACATGGACAAGGTGATTTTTCGCTCTGAACCAACGTTGCTGCCAGCAACGCAGACGTGGGAATCTCTAACAGGGAAACTCTTTAAGTTTCGTTAAAATGCTTCCCAAGCGTGCGACGGAGTATAAGTACCCCTCGCTCCGCAAGGCGATGTGTCAAGCGACCGCCAGTCCGTTAGCACGTCTACACGCCCAGCATAAGCGAACCCACGATGAGTTACTTTTATATGCCATTCACTCTTAGTTCTAAGCAGATTTGTTCTGAGGTGCTTCAGAGTGGCAGACGCCTGATCTTTATTACCCGAAAAGTAAAAGTGTGTGCTCTAAACAGTGTGACCCTGCGCAAATTTCGCCAAAGGTCAGCTGCCTGCCTCTGACCCAGCACTTTTCTACAGTTCGTGTTCACTTGTTCTCGCACGCTTGTCTCTTAAGCTCTCAAGAGTGTGCAATAGACGGCTTATAGCTTTGAACACGTTGTGTTTTCAGTGCAAAATTTGCGTTGAAGCCCTAATTCCACGAAGGTTACTGGCTAGCTGCAGCGGTCGCGTTTGCCGGAAGAGTGAGCTGCTAACCTTTCTTCATTTGACTTTATAATCTTTTTCCACCAAATTTATTGCTTCCTCCTTGCGGCAAAATCTTGCTTTGTTTTCGCTCAACACATTTAGTTCATGCTTTAATGCCTCACCTGAGTTGACGCGCGACTGTTGCCGCCCACTGTGGTTGGAATAGGGGAAAGTGGAGTATGGTGTAGCTTGGCCGAGACACGCTGTTTTTCTTGTCGTTCATCAAAGCAGAAACCATCTGTGTGAAAAGCAGATTATGTGAAACTTTTATGAAATGATGTCGCATTTTGTAAACCTTTAAAAGATTAAAGTGGTATGAAATAAATTAGCACGTGTTTGCACTGCAAAAAATATTCTCGATGATGTCACTGCTGCGGCAAAGATGAATGTTCTTATTTCAGTATGCTGTTATAGCGACAGTTTTCGCAACTTTTCTTGCAGATGCAATAGAGATCGATGGAATTTTCAGACATTTGTTTGCCTCTTGATGGTCACTGTAGAGAAGATGCACGAAACGCACCTGAAGGCATTGCGCTAATGCGCCGGTGGCCTCGGGCCGAAGTCCTTGACCTCGAATGGGCTGGTGGACTTGACCGAAGTGGTACACACGGTAGATCCACAAAGTGTCGAGAAGCCTCTTGGTTGTCGGGCTGTTGACAAGTGCACTGACGCTGGTGTGGTTCTGGCACAAGCTATTCAACAAATAAGTAAAGTTGATTCAAATCATTGCCTAATTATTATTGAAATAACAATTTTTAGAATAGTATCAATGGAGCCACACAGAAAAATGGAGCATTTAAATAAGGTCGTTTCTACGACAAGCAAGCACCATTTCTTACTGATTTAACGCTCATTCACGTGGTTCGCCATATAGAATATCCGTAAGCCATACTAGAGCAGTGGTAGTGTTTATAGAGCACCTCACTGGGTGCATGACATTGGATGCCGAGTCTGGATGGCCATCGGTAGCACAATGTGCATTATCGCTCTTCTGCATGTGGTTGCTCCTAATGATTACGTTTGCCTGTATATGTTTCCCGCGAAAAAATTGCGCTGCTTCCTTATGGCTTTAACTTAGAATAGCTTCACGTTAGGTGAGCTTGTTGGTGTATGGATGAGCTCAGTCTCTTTGAAATTCATGACGGCGATTTGATGTTGCATGTACTATGCTAGTCTAGAGTTTTCCCATTAGAAAAGCATTACTTGATTCTGTATAACAACGAAATGTAACTTTGTGTGGTTGTATTGGAAACACTGACGAAAAACCAACGTAACAGGAGACACGCATTCTTCCGTCTCTAAAAAAGCCAGCCATCAGCATTCGATGGCTGTGCCTTTGAGTCTATTAAAATCGTCCTGCGTCAAGCAAAGGTTCAAATCTTACCAGGGCCCAGTATTCGCATGGACAAAATTCAGAAAGAAAAGATGACAGATATGGCCGCTTACCCGTAGGTGATACCAACGCCGTATTCGGTTTTCCGGTGTCGCCACGCGGTCTCCAAGAAATAGCCCAAGTCCTCTTTGTACCTTAAGATTGGTGCGACATCGGCATCTTTTATCAAATCGTAGAACGTTGTAATGGTGCAGAGGCCGTCCGGTGGAAACTGCATGGAGCTCCTCGTGATGCCCTCCCTTAGCGTGCACAGAAGTGAATCCGGGGGCAGCGGTTCCTCTGCGGATATGTATTAAGACGCGAGGATGACGTAGAACACCACAGATAGTCGGGGCCTTGAATCAATAGTGTATCGGAGCGTTTAATTCATAATTTGCGAACATATTCTTCTTACTCTTTTTTTGATAATTCATGAGAGAGGCGGCAGGTGTACCATGGGATCTGTTGTATATTCGCGAGACTCGGAAAGTTGACTCTGGCAAAAGATACGCCACCGCCTTATAAGGAGCAACGTGGTGTCTGTGTAGCAGACCTACAAACACGCTGCTCTGTAGTTACTTTTAGAACATAGTGGCAAACGAACATTTACAGTTCATCGAATCGCGAGAGCGCCTAATACAAAGCTGATACCTACTTCTGTACTGAAAAGCGTCCAAGTCCTCTGGTTCTCATCAAATTTGCGTCCATCGAAGAATAGCGAGCCCTTCAATTCCCAATCTTTCGCTCATTTTCAGCCAATAGTATACCGCGGATAGTTAAACCAATGTGTTCGTATGTAGCTCCGATGTCAGTACAGTAAACACATGCCACGTCTACTTGTTCCTTATAAACCTGACAAGCTTTCAGCGTATCAACATGTTTAAATAAGTAGCCTAGTAGCTTTAAACAATTTCTGAGTACCGAAACCAAAGTGAACGCATGTATACACATTTACCTTCATTAGAATACTGACTGAGCATGAATCCGCGCCTTGTAGAGTTTAGCAGCTCAATCCATTTGGTCAGTGAGCTGACACACAGGGTGGCCAAAATGGCAAAAGATAGGGTAGGACGATATGTACCCCTGCGTAAGATTCATTAGTTTCCCAGCATGGGTCACAGCCTTCGGCGGTGTTGGCGTTTTCTTGTGTTACGACAACAACAGAGCATCTCGCCAAAAAAGATGTTATCTTCAAGCTTTCGTTGCAACGTCTGGTCGAATTCATGAAAAAGTCAATCGATGTCATCCTTGGCATTGTCTGAGTTTTGAATAAAGCCGCCCTTTTAGCCTGGTTGCACGTGTTGAAAATTACAAATTGCTACAAAAAGCAGCGCGAAGTGGCGGTAAATAAGCTAGCTGTATGCTGTTTTTCACGTTAAAGTTTATAGTGTAGGAATAAATCAGGCGTGTGAACCATAACTCTCAATCCGTACTCACGAGGAATCGGCTTGATTGTCGTCGCAGATGTCGGTTTTGTTGTGGGCTCTCTAGTCCACTTGGTGGTCGTCTTGATTGTCCCAATGATTGTTGACATAGCGGCCGGCTTGGTGGTAGGCTTCGAAGTCGTCTTGGTGGTTGGCTTGGTGGTCGGTGTGGTAGCTGGTGTGGTCGAAGAGCTGGGAACTGTCTCGGAGCTCGTTGAAGGACTCGTCATTGTCATGGTGCTAAACCTAGAAATGGTTACCCTCTCTGAGCTCATAGCAGGACTTTCCATTGTTTCAGTCGTCTTGTCTTCCCTGGGACTCGCAGTCGGACTTAGAGTCGATGAGATCAAGCTTGATGATGTTTCTTCTGCGTTGCAATGATGAAATACCAGAACGAAATAAAATACCTTCATAGACAGCCTCAATGATAACATTAAAGTTAACTCAATATATTTTTAGGATTTGAAAAGCAGACAGGTGACATTAGTTCACTGGGACCCGCACAAGCAACCACTCATTGGCCATATTTAACAAACTTTTACCATTCCTCTTTCACATGAGGCATAATATTAGGAACAATCGGGAGTGGTTACAAGCGCCGGTAGAATGCGAGTTACTATGACACTAAGCTAATTAGACAATAATAAAATGAATTTTTCAAAAGGGTTTTGAGTGGGCTAGTTGGTTCATGAAGATCGTGGCAGAACAGCGGAGACAGCGGGACTAATGGTCCTGTTTGTTCTTCGTGCCATTGTCTGCGCTGTCGTGCCACAATGTAATTATTACCGAAGCCAGATAGGCTACTTAGGTGTTCCACGCCCTCTATGTGACATATAAGTATGGCTAATTCTATTCATATAAGATGTGAAGAAGGCACCGCATCTGTTCAGAAAATGTACCAACAGAGGCCCACGTGAACGTGCAGCGACGAGACAACGAAATGGACTAAGCCATGTATGGCATTCAAGTGCATCTAGTGTTCCATAACAACTCAGTGATTACGAGTTCCCTATCAAGGTACAACGCTTTTTTACCACAGAGTGCCAGAGCTGACGCACTTACGCGTTTATGAGCAGCGCCTAAATGTGACAAGCCTCGAATATTTTTCAATCAAAACGCACGGAGAGCCATCCGAGGACATGCTTGTTATGAAAACTTGAGAAGCAAGTATACATCTACGGCAGTCACCAAACAATAGGCTAGATAGCACCACAGTGTCTACAGCACTCATGTGCTTCCTAGGCCTGTCACATCCCGTGCTTACATTCTGCACTTGCTGAGTCTGCTCAAAGCAAGGATTCTGTCCTGTCGTAAACTGTATATTTTCGTTCGTCCGGCTAGCAACAGCGTGTTAGAAAGACTGAATTCATACTTTATCGCCAGGAAATGTGGCTGAAGGAGGAGGAAAATAAGACATTATCCTTCAAAAATTATGTGAAATGCAAAGGGCAGTCACTTACAACATCGACGTGGTTTCACCATTCAGAGGCACTCAAAGATATTGAACGTTCAGTGAATGTTGAAGCGCTGCTACTGTCATAGCTAATGTTTTTGAGCGATGTGTTTCTGGCAAATTGCATGAGAAATCTACTTGGTACGAACTTTCACACTGGGTCCAGTTTCAAAACTCAGTATAAACTACCATATTAGCTCCCAGAAAAAACGGTGGCGTCGCTGCTGTCGCGGCGATGTAATGTCACGGCAAGGACTTTCACCACTTGTCGCCCTCTTCTCCGCCCGTCGTGTGGTTGCTCTTCAGCATTACCGTGGAACTTACTCCTCAATTTCATAATGCAAAGCTTTCAAGGTAACAAGTTTGAGGTTCTATATTTAGTAAAACTTAGGCAAGGTGTAGAAAGGTTTGTTAATATAGTTTGAGATAGGTAAATACGCCTCTGAATGGGAGATAAACTGTAAAAATTGTGATGCTGGACAGCAAGAAGTTTATTGTTTTCACGGCGTACTCTATAAAGGAACGGTGCTATGAAAACATGCAAAGTGGTTCTAACTAGAATACAACTTGGCATAAACTGTGGGTTTTGAAATATACGTGCCAAAGTACCAAAATGAATTTAAAAGGTTTTTAATTCATTACCTACTTTGTGGTTTACCATGAAAGTTACGTCTACCACTGCATAAAATGGCCATTTCACAGAATGACGCCTTCACCAACATGAAAATCACGATATAAATATCATGAAAGTCATGATTTACAATTCCTGGTCTTGCTGTTCTTGCGGTGGTTTTGTTCACATAACATGTGGCGAAACTGGCATTTACGACATCAATGCATGTCGAACGCAAGCGACAGACCCTAACATGAAAATCATGACATGCGTGTCATGTAACATTACTGCACGCCACACTCATAATGCGCCCGCGGCCGTTTCGCTAGCTTTATATATACTAAATTTGGTATTACAGGGCGTGAAAGGATGACGAAGGTATGTTATTGGTGCAGACATGGCAATCATCAGATGCGTTTCATGTAAAAAATTGCCAGATCCCACGTACAGAGGGAATCAATGATATGCAAAGCATGAATGAGAAATGTTGATTTGACACTTTAGAATCAGCACAACGTTACGACGTGGACGTACATGATGTCATACATGAATTCCGTGTTATTATTACGTTTGGATGTGTCCTTTATCTTTCTCATCTATTCACGTGACATGATACCAAATTCAGCATATGTGGAGCTAGCGAAACGGCCGCTAGCACGTAGGCTATGAACGTGGTATGCTGTCATGCTCTTACACGATGCGCGCGTCAGGACTATGATATTTGCACCAGTTATATATTTCGTCATTCATTGACGTCACGTAACACCAAATTTGTATATGTGAAGCTAGCAAAATCGCCGCGAGCACGTCATGAAGGGCCCAATATACTCCAATATGGCGTTGACGCACGCGCACACTGAGCACAGCGACGCTACGTTAGCAAAACGCGAGCAGTCTATAGTCTGACGCCAGGCGCGACCAGCGTCCGTCGGCGTGGCCTGACGGCAACAGGCGCGAAACGCAGCATGTTGCATTTCGCGCCGATGTTGTAGAGTAACATTACTCTATGCCAATGCGTTATCTAGACAACAATGCGCCTACCTCTTTCAGCGACGGAGAGACACTCGACGCGCTGAAACGCACATGCATCAAAGCAACGCAGCACGGCGCGCCTGCGAGTATATGGCAGGACCGGCGCCTGGTTTGGCAACGCTGGCGTGACGTGACGAAATGAACGCCGGCGTGACGCGATGGAATGAACGCCGGTGAGCACGCGCACCGTTTCAAGTCGAAATGTAATAGCGCCTTCACTGTGGCATGTAGTAAATTTTCTCACATGAAACCCATCTCATGATTATTATGTTTGCACCAGTCACATACCTTCGTCAACCATTGGCGTCACGTAATACCGAATTTGTCATATGTGAAGTTAGCGAAACGGCCGAGAAAGCATCATGAACGTAGAATGCCGCGACGATGTTGAAAAACACACATATTATGCTTATAATGTTTGCACCAATATCATACCTTCGTAATCCATTCAGGTCTCGTAATGTCAAATCTGGTATAAGCAAAGCTAGCGAAACGGCCGGCAGCACGTCATGAGCGTGGCATGTCGTCATGTTACTACATGATACCCATCGCATGATTATCCTGTTTTGACCAGTCCCATACCTTCGTCATTCATTGACGTACCGCAATACAAATTTAGTATATGTGATGCTAGCGAAACGGCCGCGAGTGCATTATGAACGTCGCATATAGTCATGTTGTTACATGACACGCATGTCATGATTTTCATGTTAGGGTCTTTCGCTTGTGTTCCCAATGCAATCATGTGATACATTACCAGTTTCGCAACATGTCTTCTAAACGAGGCTACCGCAAGAGCTGAAGGACTGCGAATAAAATATCTTGGCATTCGTAACATACAAGTCATGATTTTCATGATATGACTAGTCAAACATGTTCTTTAAAAAACACGTTTTGTCGTACCAAGTTTTGTATCGATACTATTATCGAAACGGCCAAAAGCGGTTGCAAAACTGGTATGGTGTGACATGATTGCATGACGAACATATGCGGCAGACCCTAACATGAAAATCGTGACATACATGTCATGTAACAACATGACTACACGCCACACTCATGAAGCGCTCGCAGCCGTTTTGCTAGCGTCGCATATAGCAAATTTTGTATTACAGTAAGTGAACGGATGACAAAGGTATGTGACTGCTGCAAACATGATAATTATGAGATGCGTGTTATGTAACAACATGACTACATGCCACGCTCATGATGCGCCGGTGGTCGTTTCGCTAGCTTTACTTACACCAAGTTTGGTATTACTGGACGTGAATGGATGACGAAGGTATGTCACGGACGGCCATCTTTGGCGACACCGCGTCACGGCAATTAACGGGCGCCGTACTGCCCGACTGACCGTGAGAAACGGCGGCACATGAAAGGGAACCGATAAGTGCAAAATGGGGTGCTCTCCTTAGAACGTCGCCGCCGACAGTTAATCCTTTTGTAACTGTGGCGACGTCTGCAAGGTCGTAGAAGGCCGCGGTATACCCCGAAAAAGGATTAGACTACAAGGCGTACCGACTGAGAGCTAAGTGGTTGACCGTTCCCACGGAGAAAAGCGTGGGAAACGCTCTGGTGGCCAAGTTGTATGACAACAACCCGACAGGTTGTCACTCTCGCTAGTTGCGGGCCCTCTCCCTATTAAAAAGGGGTGTGGTCAAAATATTTTTGGGGCGGAGTTTCCCCTCAATTAAACGCGCATGATTGGACCCAGGTAGAGGTCTCTTGTCCCCAAGGAAGAGAGCGAGGAGACACGAGGGGGATTTAAGCGCAGGATTTTGCCCTGCTAGGGAGACTAGTCGCTGACCAAGATGGTGTAGAAACAGATCAACAAGCATCTCTTCTAGAAGTTTTTAGTGTGGCTCTGTATCGGCTGGCCACCTAAACTTAGCCGTTCGTCTAGTTGTGACGCGATATTAACGTCGGCAACGTAGACATCGGGACTTCGCCTCGAGTTAGCTCAACCTGCTCGAAGTCACCTGCAAGCACTAGCCTCCCGGAGCCACCAGCGTTGCAGCACCATCGACATCGCAGTCGTGCCAGAACTCTCTTCGACTTCTCGCATCCGATCGTCGGGGACACAACGCTGCCGGTCACCACACGTATGCCTTCACCTGTTTATATCTTCGAACTTTGTCCTCCGTCGTTCTATTCTTGTTAGTATGTGTAGTTTGTAATAGTTCTCTCTCGTAAGCTGATTTATTGCTTCTGTTATATATTCCTTTAGTTGTATTAAGTGTCGATGTATTTTGTTAGTTGTATTGAAGTGTTGTATTAGATCCCGTGTGCTGCAATATCATTAGCGTAAAGTTGTTTTGTTTTCCCACGTCTCTGATCTCTTCACTGTCTCTGCTTGCGTACGGAACGAACCAACCTGCTGTCATTCCCGTCGCCGACTTCGCGCTGGCGACGTTAGAGTGGCAGCTTGTAACAAAACTGGCGTCCGCGACAGGACTCGAACCTGCAATCTTCTGATAGTTTTGTTACAAGCTGCCACTCTAACGTCGCCAGCGCGAAGTCGGCGACGGGAATGACAGCAGGTTGGTTCGTTCCGTACGCAAGCAGAGACAGTGAAGAGATCAGAGACGTGGGAAAACAAAACAACTTTACGCTAATGATATTGCAGCACACGGGATCTAATACAACACTTCAATACAACTAACAAAATACATCGACACTTAATACAACTAAAGGAATATATAACAGAAGCAATAAATCAGCTTACGAGAGAGAACTATTACAAACTACACATACTAACAAGAATAGAACGACGGAGGACAAAGTTCGAAGATATAAACAGGTGAAGGCATACGTGTGGTGACCGGCAGCGTTGTGTCCCCGACGATCGGATGCGAGAAGTCGAAGAGAGTTCTGGCACGACTGCGATGTCGATGGTGCTGCAACGCTGGTGGCTCCGGGAGGCTAGTGCTTGCAGGTGACTTCGAGCAGGTTGAGCTAACTCGAGGCGAAGTCCCGATGTCTACGTTGCCGACGTTAATATCGCGTCACAACTAGACGAACGGCTAAGTTTAGGTGGCCAGCCGATACAGAGCCACACTAAAAACTTCTAGAAGAGATGCTTGTTGATCTGTTTCTACACCATCTTGGTCAGCGACTAGTCTCCCTAGCAGCGCAAAATCCTGCGCTTAAATCCCCCTCGTGTCTCCTCGCTCTCTTCCTTGGGGACAAGAGACCTCTACCTGGGTCCAATCATGCGCGTTTAATTGAGGGGAAACTCCGCCCCAAAAATATTTTGACCACACCCCTTTTTAATAGGGAGAGGGCCCGCAACTAGCGAGAGTGACAACCTGTCGGGTTGTTGTCATACGGCTTGGCCACCAGAGCGTTTCCCACGCTTTTCTCCGTGGGAACGGTCAACCACTTAGCTCTCAGTCGGTACGCCTTGTAGTCTAATCCTTTTTCGGGGTATACCGCGGCCTTCTACGACCTTGCAGACGTCGCCACAGTTACAAAAGGATTAACTGTCGGCGGCGACGTTCTAAGGAGAGCACCCCATTTTGCACTTATCGGTTCCCTTTCATGTGCCGCCGTTTCTCACGGTCAGTCGGGCAGTACGGCGCCCGTTAATTGCCGTGACGCGGTGTCGCCAAAGATGGCCGTCCGTGACAAGGTATGATATTGGTGCAAACATGATAAAGATGAGATGTGTGTCATGTAACTACATGACTACATGCTAAATTCATGATGCGCTCGCGGCAGTTTTGCTAGCTTCACATGTACCAAACTCGGTATTACGTGACGCGAATCGTCGACATAGGGAAAGGAAAAATCCAAACACAATAATCATGGCATGCGTGTAATGTAACAACATGACTATATTCCACACTGATGATGCGCTCGCGGCCGTTTCGCTAGCTATGTCGAATTTGGTATTAGGTGACGCCAATGGATGACGAAGGAATGTCACTGGTGAGAACATGATAATCATGAGATGCGTGTGATGCGAGAACCTGCCTACATGCCACAGTCAACGTGCCAATACATTTAGACGTGAAGCAGTGCACGTGCTCACCAGCGTTCATTTCGTGGGGGATGTCTAGGTGTAGGTCGAGGAGCGCGGACGTGAAAACGTCGGCTCCCGCTTTTCTAAATGTTTTGGTCGTTTTGTTTAGAAAACATTTATTGCCACAAATGTCAATAACACTCAACAGAACATTTCCTTCTTAGACATACTATAACGATGATGACAAAACAGACGTCAATTACATGAACATGAATATGAGATGACGTTAAAAGAACATGTACATTCAATGGTTCATACAAACACAACCACAAAAATTACTTGAAGGTAAACAAGAGACACAAATAAAACATGAGTATGTACATTTTGCTTATTTACATGTTGGCATGTCATTTCTGCCGGCGCATCGACACATCAGCTTACCAATACCAGGCCGGCCGAAAGACAAGTTTCACTCGTCCGTCACGGACCGACACAAAATGGCAAGACCAGTGCCGAAGAAATTCCTCTTCACCGAGCAAGAGCTCCTCCGACAAAACAGACAGCAGCTCCGAGTACAATCGTTCTAAGATCAGGTAGAGTGCGCGGCGGTGGCGGCCCGCTGCAACCGTCTCGCAATGGTTGCGCCATAGGCAGAAAGAGCCGGCAACAATGAGAAGACAAGCGAAGTGGCCTCGAGAACAACGCCCAAAAGAAACGAACTGATTTACTCTGAGGCAGCGAAATCCGGCATGCACGGCTCTCCATAAAACGCGAGCAATAACACAATGCCTCAGAAAATGCTGATTTGTTTCCCGAAGGCAGAAGTTCGGACATGTTGCTGACTGGACCATTCTCCACCTTTCGAGGTGGTCGAGAGTGGGAAGCACACCCCAAACCAGGCGCCACATGAAGTCCCGGAGGTGTCCAGGCAGAAAAGAAGCCGTTAACGTCCTCGAAGACACCCGTCTAGAGCGAGCACGGCGGCTGGCGGGACCAACGAAAGCAACAAAGCAGCAGTTGTCTCAAGAATGTGGTTGTTCAAAACATCTATGCCAGGACAGCTCGACTTGACATGGCGAAAAATGCAACAGTTGTTGCATAAAACGCAGGAAGTGTCATTGAATGCCGCCCCCTGTTAAGTTGCACATTAGGCATCAAATGCCGAAGGTGAGCACCAAGAAAGTAATTTTGTCACGGGGTCGTGACGTGGCCGAAGACAGGAGACTTCGTGTCGGGATTTAACTGTTTATTTGGGCGAACCTGTGCCCGGTAAACGGAAAGTCCAATTACAGCAGCAGTCTCGCACAGATAGCAGTCTCGGACTGATAGCGGCGAACGGAGCGTCGGCCTTCGATCAACAACCGACAAGCGGCGAAGCGCGTCGGCATTTATACTCTTGCCGTCGAATGTTCTAGCGTTATCGCTGGCGGTGGCGTAGGTTCCAGAACAATCTGTACCGTTCGCATAGTGGGCGTGATCTTATGGAAATGATCTACTACAGTCCGGAATCTTCTCGAAAACTGCAGGCGCGGTTTGCGCTGAGAATCGTGTGGTGTTTTGGGACGATAACAAAAACTTGGGAAATGGAACGTGGCATTGCCCCCCTCTGAAAAAAGGCATCGTCCCGATGCTTTAACTAAAGACGAACGTACAATGTTAATGCAAGAAAGTACAATGAATAAATTATGATACAACAATATTACAAAATAACACTGTTTCAGTTTGTTAACGCGCATGAAACGGCTGGAGGCGCGTGACATGGATGACTTCAGGTCGCGATCAGCGTCGTTGAGAGTTCGTGATGCCGTCGGGGACAACCTCTTAATCAAGTGGGCCGAGACGTCGAACCACCCTGTACGGTCCGAAGTACCATCGCAGAAGCTTTTCACTTAGTCCACGTCGGCGTATTGGCGTCCACACCCAAACACGTTCACCAGGCTGGTATTCCACAAAGCGTCGTCGAAGGTTGTAACGGTGGCTGTCGGTCGTCTGTTGATTCTCGATACGGAGACGCGCAAGTTGTCGGGCTTCTTCGGCGTGTTGAAGGTACTCGCTCACATCGAGGTTTTCTTCGTCGGTGACGTTGGGTAACATGGCATCGAGCGTCGTTGCCGGGCTCCTTCCGTAGACCAATTTGTATGGAGATATCTGCGTCATCTTCTGCACCACCGTGTTGTATGCGAAGGTCACATACGGAAGAATGGCGTCTCATGTTTTGTGTTCGACATCGACGTACATTGACAGCATGTCGGCGATCGTCTTGTTAAGCCACTCGGTGAGGCCGTTGGTCTGTGGGTGGTACGCTGTCGTCCGGCGGTGGTTTGTTTGGCTGTATGCCAAGATCGCTTGAGTTAAGTCGGCAGTGAATGCCGTTCCTCTGTCGGTGATAAGGACCTCTGGGGCGCCGTGACGTAGGACGATATTTTCGACGAAGAACTTAGGTACCTCGGATGCACTGCCTTTTGGCAGGGTTTTTGTCTCGGCGTAGCGGGTGAGGTAGTCGGTAGCTACCACGATCCACTTGTTTCCGAAAGCCGACGTCGGGAACGGCCACAGTAGGTCCATACCAATCTGCTGGAAAGGTCGGCAAGGTGGATTAATTGGCTGCAGAAGTCCCGCTGGCCTTGTCGGTGGTGTCTTGCGTCGCTGACAGTCCCGGCATGTCCTCACATAACGAGTGACGTCGGTGGTAAGACGTGGCCAGTAGTACCTTTCTTGTATCCTCGCGAGCGTGCGAGAAACACCGAGGTGCCCTGCCATCGGATCGTCGTGCAAAGCCTGCAGGAGTTCTGGTCGCAGAGCTGAAGGCACCACAAGAAGGTACTTAGGTCGAAGCGGTGAAAAGATTTTCTTTTGTAGAAGACCGTTTCGTAGAAAGAACGACGCAAGTGCGCGCTTGAATACCTTCGGGACTTCGGCGGCCCTGCCTTCGAGGTATCCTATTAGGGCCTTAAGTTCCGGGTCGGCCCACTGTCGTTCAGCGAGGTCGTCGGTAGTTATCGTTCCCAAGAAGTAGTCGTCATTCGGGTCGTCGGGTAGCGGTTGGTCGACAGGCGCACGAGAGAGACAGTCGGCGTCGGAGTGTTTTTTGCCGGACTTGTAAATGACAGTAATGTAATATTCTTGAAGTCTCAGGCTCTATCGTGCGAGGCGACCTGAAGGGTCCTTCAAGGTGGCTAGCCAACACAAGGCGTGGTGGTCGCTCACAACTTTGAAGGGCCTGCCGTAGAGGTAGGGGCGAAATTTCGACGTAGCCCAGATGATGGCGAGGCACTCCTTTTCTGTTGTGGAATAATTTGCTTCTGCTTTGGATAGCGATCGGCTGGCGTAACTAATAACCCTTTCAAGTCCATCAGCCCTCTGCACAAGAACGGCGCCAAGACCTACGCTGCTAGCGTCAGTATGTATTTCTGTCTCGGCAAATTCGTCGAAATGGGCAAGTAACGGAGGCGTCTGGAGGCGATGTTTAAGCTCCTGGAAAGCGTGTTCCTGTGGCGTTTTCCACTTGAACTCCACGTCGGCCTTGGTAAAGTTAGTGAGAGAATCGGCGATGTGGGCGAAGTTTTTCATGAACCGCCTATAGTAGGCGCACAGGCCCAGAAATCGGCGCACGGCCTTCTTGTCAGTGGGCGGTGGGAAGTCGGCGATGGCGGCTGTTTTCCGTGGATCGGAAAACAGCCGCCATCGCCCCAGAAACCAGAGCTCCTCATACGCAAATCTGCACTTTTCTGGCTTCAGTGTGAGTCCCGACGTCTTGATGGCTTGAAGTACAGCTTTAAGGCGCCGAAGATGCTCGTCGAAACTCGAGGAAAACACGACGACGTCGTCCGAGTACACAAGGCAAGTCTGCCACTTCAATCCTGCCAATACTGTATCCATAACGCGTTGAAAAGTTGCAGGCGCTGAGCAAAGGCCGAAGGGCATCACCTTAAACTCGAAGAGGCCGTCCGGTGTTATAAACGCCGTCTTCTCTCGGTCTCTTTCGTCGACTTCGATTTGCCAATAGCCAGTCTTGAGGTCCATTGACGAAATGTACTTGGCGTTATAGAGCCGATCAAGTGCTTCGTCTATTCGTGGGAGAGGATACACGTCCTTTCTTGTGATTTTGTTCAGGCGGTGATAATCGACGCAGAAACGTAGGGTTCCATCCTTTTTCTTCACTAACACCACGGGGGATGCCCATGGACTCTTGGACGGCTGGACAATGTCATCCCGCAGCGTTTCATCAACTTGTCTCTTCATCGCTTCACGTCTTCGCGTCGAAACCCTGTACGGACTCTGACGGAGGGGTCTGGCATTTTCTTCGGTTATGATGCGATGTTTCGTGATTGGGGTCTGCCGAATTTTCAATGACGACGAAAAGCAATCTTCGTATTGCAGGAGCAGGGTCTTGAGCTGTTCTTGCTTATCGTTCGGAAGTCTGGGATTGACGTCGAAAGCTATGGGAGGGGCTTGGTTCCTCTGAGCAGGTTCCGCAGAATCGGCGAGGGCGAAAGCACTGGTGGCTTTGACAATTTCTTCGATGTATGCGACCGTTGTTCCTTTGTTCACATGTTTGTACTCATTGCTGAAATTCGTGAGCATAACCGTTGCTTTGCCTCCCCGCAGCTCTGCAATTCCTCTCGTGACGCAAATATTTCGGGTGACCAACAGATGCTGACTGCCTTCTATGACGCCTTCCAAGTCAGATGATTTAGGAGCGCCGACTGAAATAATGACGCTTGAGCGAGGCTGAATGATGACTTGTTCTTCCAGCACATTCAAGGCATGGTGTCCTGGCGGCGCGCGCGGCGGTAGTGCTTCTTCTGTGGATAACGTTAACGACTTTGTTTTTAGGTTGATGACAGCACCATGGAGGCATAAGAAGTCCATGCCAAGGATGACATCTCTCGAGCAACGCTGTAGGACTACGAAGTCTGTAGGATAAATACGGCCGTTAATGGTGACTCTCGCTGTGCAGATTCCTGTAGGCGTTACGATATGACCTCCGGCTGTGCGGATTTCAGGGCCTTTCCAATCTGTCCTAACTTTCTTTAACTTTGCGGCGAACGACCCACTGATGACAGAATAGTCGGCTCTAGTATCGACGAGAGCGGTCACACTGTGGCCGTCGATAAGAACGTCGAGGTCGCTAGTTCGCCGTCTCGCATTACAGTTAGGGCGTGGTGTCGGGTCACGGCTGCGTCGGCTTGTTCCGCTGCTTCCATGTTGCGTCGTCAGGCCACCTTCGGTAAGTGAGCTTTCGCCATCAGGGCTTTGCCTGGTTGGCATTGTGTTCGGAAAGCTCCGTCGCGGCGTCGTCGTCGTCGGAGGATCTTCGGTAGTTCGTCGCACGGCAACCGCACCTCCTCCGGTGGCTGGCCTTAGTTTCCCGGATACGGGCTAGGAGACCGGCCCCGCGTTGGGCCGGAGTACTGCCGGGGGGGCGGTGACATGCGGCGGCTGGGCGACGGCGAACGGGAAGGACTTCGGGGTTTCCATTGAGTTCCTGTCAGGTAGTCGGCGATGTCACGTGACCGTTCCCCTGGCTGCGGACGTGGTGCATCGACGGCGAAGCCACGCAGTCCCATCTGTCGGTACTGGCAATGGCGGTAAGTGTGCCTAGCCTCGCCGCAGTGGTAGCACAATGGGCGGTGGTCAGGGGTGCGCCAAACGTCGGTTTTCCTTGGCGCACTGCGCTGGCCCGCTGGCGAACGGTAGGTCGTCGGTGGGGGTGGTGGCGGCGGCGGTGTCTGGCGACGGAAGTGCGATGGGGCGGCATTTTTGCGTGCGCGTGGAGGAGGGGCGTGGCGGTGCTGCAGCAGCATAGCTCATGACTTGCAGCTGCGGCTCTTGAGGCTGAGGAACGCCCAGCGACTGCTGGATCTCCTGGCGGACGACGTCCGCGATGGATTCCACGTGAGGCTGCGCTGAAGGAAGTAATTTTCGCAGCTCCTTTTGCACGATCGCTCGGATCGTCTCACGCAAGTCAGTGGTTCCGAGCGCTTGAATGTCGGCGTAGCTTGTAGACGAGAAGCTACGGTTATATTGCCACGTGCGCATCTCGAGCGTCTTCTCTATCGTAGATGCTTCGGAAATGAATTCGGCGACCGTCTTACGCGGGTTTCTGATCAGCCCGGCGAAGAGTTCCTGCTTTACTCCACGCATAAGTAGACGCACCTTCTTCTCCTCGGACATGTCGGAGCTAGCGTGGCGGAAGAGTTTAATCATATCTTCCGTGAATATCGCCACGTTTTCATTTGGCATCTGCATGCGGGTTTCGAGGAGAGCTGCGGCCTTCTCCTTGCGCACCACACTTGCAAAAGTGGTGAGGAACCTGGCAAGAAAGGCGTTCCACGTTGTGAGGCTTCGCTCTTGATTCTCGAACCAGGTCCGAGCAGCATCTTCCAAGTCGAAATACACATGCCGTAGCTTGTCTTCGTCTGTCAAGACATTGAAGGCGGCGACGCGGTCGAACCTTTCGATCCAGCTTTCCGCGTTTCCAGTGGCGAACCACGGAAAGCTGGCGGCTCTTTGGGTTGCCGGAGCAGGAGTGGTGCAGGTAGAACCGGCGTTGAAATGGTCGCCGTGGTCGACGTCAACGTCTTGGTTTTCCGATCCTTGTCCAGTAAAAGCCCGTACTCCGGTGGAAGACCTTGTTGCCTGCGACTAACTCGCATCTCGTTGCTGGCGTCGGTGTCTTCACGGCGTGGGCTGGGTTCACGGCTTGACGGAGGCGTCCGGTACATGGAAGAAACAGCACCTCCACCAGATGTCACGGGGTTGTGACGTGGCCGAAGACAGGAGACTTCGTGTTGGGATTTAATTGTTTATTTGGGCGAACCTGTGCCCGGTAAACGGAAAGTCCAATTACAGCAGCAGTCATGCACAGATAGCAGTCTTGGACTGATACAAAGAGAAGTTTAAAACTCAACAAAACTCTGTACATCATTTTATACATACAGTGCTCGTTTAGACACCCCTCTTGTGCACTATGGGGCATACAAACTTCATTATCCATAGAAGAAACTAGCGGCACATACACAGATCTATATATATATATTTATATATATACAAGGTTGTGCTAAACTACGCATACATTCGTAAAAAAACCACAAATATATATTTACAATCACATATATATATATTTACAACAGATCGTGAACATGGGTAGGCATATTTACAATACTTCGACTGGCGCTATACATACACTTGTAACACAATGTTTTGGGGAGAAGGGGTTAGTAGGGGATTATGGGGGTACGGAGTTTCGCACCTCTGACGAAAAAAAACTTTGTGTGACAGCGGCGAAGAAACTGGTCCTCCCCGCCAGCTTCCAGTTGCTTGGCCAAGTACTGCACTATTTTCTGCCTGATCATGCCTAGTGCTGGGTAGGTTACTCTCACTGGGGTGTTCTTTACCTCAGCAAGGCACCGGCGTTTCCAAATCACAAAGAGTGTGATGGCAATCACCAGCCTTGCGAAGCAGCCCCTATTCCTTTCGAGAGCCGGAGGAGGGCGGATGCTGAAGCACCTCGCAACCAGGTGCCATACTGACTTGGCCGCTTCGCATTCTAACAACGCGTGGGAGATCGTTTCCTCAGCGCGGCAATTAGGCCACTGGTTATTCGGCGTGATGCCGAAACTGTGCAGGCGATGTCTCGTGGGAAAAACTTGCCACTTGCGATTCCACTCGAAGTCATGTACTTATTGCTTTTTTGTTTGCACAGTCCTAGGCTTCTGATCTGCTCCTTTTCTTCTTCGGACAACTACTTTTCTGTTATCGCTTCGACGATTCGGGCGGGTGGGTCCTTGTCAATGTCGCAGTTCGGGGCTTCTTTTTCTATGATCTTTGTCGTAGTTGCCTCCATCCTGTAAAAGTGTGAGGGCGCTTCCGCGCGCGGGCCAGTGTGTTTGTGGTTTTCCAGATAGTGCGTGATGGTGCTTGTCCAGTAGTTGATTAGATTCTTCCCAGCCTAACTCACTGCGCAATAAAGCATGCGGGTAATCTTGAGGGCCAGTATCTGGCTGGTCATTTGTACGTGTGGGAGGCCGAGGCCACCTGTGTCCTCGGGTAGTTGAAGGAGGTGTCGCTTGACTGGTGCCGGTTTCCCTTCCCATAGCAAATCGGTTATCACGGTGTTCAGTTGGCTCGCGGTTTTCCTAGGGATCACCGCTACCCTACTGGCATAGAACGCAAACGCGCAAACGGTGGTCCTTGGTGCCAGCGCTTTTGGTTTAGGAGGCGAATACGGTCAGCTGCCTGCTTTGCCCTTTCGAGGGCTCTCTGCTACGTAACTGGTGCCACCCCTTCACTGGAGAAGTAGATTCCCAGTATTTTAACGATGGACACCACTTCGATGTTTCCTAGGGCTTCTCTAGGGAAAGTTCCAAATAGCATCGCCTTGCTCTTGTCCGCATTTATCGCCGCTCCGGATGCCTGCGCGTATCTCGTGAACGTCGCACTGAAGGCTTGGAGGCTGCTTTCATCCCGAACAAACAGGGAAATGTCGTCCGCGTATGCCAGCACTTTCACCTGCTCTTGGCCCGTCAGTGGGAAGCCCCGAATGCCTTCATGCGCAATAACACTTGTGATGAGCGGCTCGCACGACATGACAAAAAAGGTCGGGCCCAATGGGCATCCTTGCCTTATGCCTCTGCTCTACTTGAATGCCGGCGTTGCGACTCCGTTTATCACAACGGTGCAGGTTAGGTCCTCGTACAAAGTTTTTGCCAGTTTCATAAAACTTGCCGGTAAGCCAAACTCCTGCATCACGTCGAAGAGGTAATGGTGTCGTACCCTGTCAGAAGCTTTAGCTTGGTCTAGGGAAATAAAAACACCATTGAAACCCCTTGTCGTCGCGTATTCGAAAGAGTCACGGATCACTGTGAGGTTCGCAAAAAGCAACCTTCCTGGAATCGCGCACGTTTGGTACGGGCTAATGACGTCCGGTAACAGGAGCTTGAGCCTGTTGTTCAGTATAGTGGCTACCAGCTTGTAATCGGTGTTCAAAAGCGTGCTTGGACGCCACGCCGTGGGCTCGTTTGGTTGTGCACCTTCTTTCTGTAGTAGGACAATTTTGCCCACTCTGAAGGAGTCGGGTTTCTTGAAGGACCTCAAGATCGCATTCACCATCGCGAGCATGGGTTCTTTGAGAACTTCGAGAAAAGTCACATAGGCTGCAGTCAGGCCATCAGCGCCTGGGGCAGAATTTGGGGTCATGCTTCTTATGGCTTCGCAAAGCTCTGCAGGGGAGACTTCAGCGCTAAGGGTTGCTGGCTCCTCCTCCTCCTTAATTCGCTGCAGATGTTTTCAAAGTTCTTTGACATGGTCGGGGCCCCGATTGGTGTCTATTAGTTCGGTGTTTTGGAACTGTATGCTGAAGTACTCTCTGAAGATGTTCTCAATTTCTGCTGGGTTGTCGGTTACAGAACTGTCCGAGCGCTTTGCCTCCGTAATTCGCAAACAGCCATTTCCACGTACTTCCCTCACATCAATTCCGGTCGCCGTGCCCAACAGTCCATGCTCACTTCTAGGTCGCCTCATGGTATCTCTGAGGAGTTGGTTGTATTGCTCCTCGAGCGAGGTCAGGTACTCTGTTGTACATGAGGTCAACGTGTCGGCTGCCTTGATGATCTGCATTCGGCGAAGAAGTTCTTTTATCTTTTGTGTATGAGGTCTTTTTCTGGCTTTGCCTTCTTTTTGGAACAGGGCCTTCCATTCTTCTTTAAGTTTATCCCACAGAGGGGGGGGGGGTAATATGTCCGGCATTTTCTACTGATGCGCTGATGGCAGCTTTGAATTTTTCTACGCAAGTCTCATCTCTCAGCAGCTCAGCGTCTATTCTCCAGCTATTGTTAACAGAGTGCGGGCCGGGGGATCCCTTTACCATCGTGACAAGCGGGGCATGATCTGTCTTCTCTTTCAGGTTGGCCGGGAGCGCGAGTACTTCGCATCCTTCAACCAAAGGGAGGAGGAGGTCCGGAAAGTACATCCGGTCTATTCTACTTCCTGCTAATATAGAGGTACGGATTGCTACGAAGCGGTCTTTATAGAGGTGTACCCATATGTCCGAGAGGCTTAGGTGCCGAAGGGTTTTCACCAACTCTTTTGCATTAGAGGTTGATCTTCCTTGGCTTGGCCTCCTCACGTCCTCGTTAGAATCTACCACGCAATTAAAATCACTGACCAGTACGTGGGGAATGGGCTCTAGGAGGAGTTGGTGCATTTCTTGAAACAACTTATTCGTATCTTTTCTTGTCACGGGGGCACAGACGTTCACAATGCGTATCTTTTTGCCTTCGATGAAAATGTCAATAATTATGTACCGACCCTTCGCCCCGAAAATACAATGGAATTTTGATCGAAATCTGCCTGATACGAATATTACTCCGACCCCGCATGCTCTCGTGGTCGCCAGAGAGAAAAAGGCGTCGGTCTGATGATCTCGGCGGAAATTGATCACATCCAGCGGCGTTCGGGAATTCGCCTCTTGAATAAAGAGGAGGTCTATGTTCTGGTTCCTAGCGAAACCTAGGATGGCTGCTTGTTTCGCCCTATCTCTAAACCCTCGGATATTCCTCGTAGCCAATTTCAAAAAGGCCATCAAAAACCTTAAAAAGAAGAAAACAAAACGCGGGAAGTATCGAGGCTAAAAGCAGCGTGGCCGTCATCCGCCGATTGGGCACGATGCCAAGCGCTGGAGGGGAGAAGGAAAGAGGGGTGAGCGAATGCACCGAGCAAGATAAGCGACAGCCGCGTGCCGACAGAAGGGGGCAAGGAGGGTGCTGTGCCAGAAGGAGAAGGGAAGGCAAGTGGGACATAGTGCGGCCAGAGCAAACGAGAGGAAGGGAAAAGGGCCGTGAAGCCGACAGGGCAGGCGCGCCGCTTCAGTGACGTTCGTCTCGGGGCTTGGGGGGTGGTTCCCCTTTGCCTACACCGTCTTTCTCGAGCTTCTGAGTCTTCGCGTGTGGTGGAGCGTCGCTATCACTGCTTTGGCCTGCTGGCCCGGGTCTACGCTGCCGGGCCTCCTTGCTGGCTGCCCTCTCACCCAGATACCGCTTATCGTCATCAGGGCGTCTTCGTGAGCGCAAGCGAGCTCTCTGCTCTAGCCCAGTGGCCATCTGTCCAGTTTTCGCGTCCGATTTCCGGCTTGGGCGTGCCGAATGGGAGGCGGGGGAGGAAGTCGGTGCAGCATGGTCGCATTCGCTGTCGTCGGGTAGAAAGTAATAGCTTTTACTTTTTATGGGGGCGTCGTCACCGGCTGGGTCCTGTGTGCCGGCCTCCAAGGCCAGGCTGGTCACTGGGGCCTGGACGTTGACGGGTGTGTGGGATAAAGCGAGGAGGGACTCTCCCTGCTCGTTGGACTCGGGAGTTGCTTCAGCCGCGGTCAGCGTATTTCCGCAGTCATCCCGACTCGCCGAGGGTGGAGGCGGCTTAGGGGGGGACGATTGCGCCGAACCCGTCTCGATATCGCCAGACTCTGTTTCGGTCGACCTGGTGGTAGTCTCGTCAAAACGCCCGGGCCTCTCCCCCTGACTGGCGGACGGATCGCCCATGCCACTGCCTGAATTCAGATCGGAGTCTAAGTCGCGGTCCCCGGAAGGGGATCCCCTCTCGGTTGTGCGGGATGCGGACCTGGACGTAAGGACCTGCATACGCAGCGAGTTAGTTGCTCGGGCAGAGGCGGGGCCGCTTGATTGAGAGTGCGACGAAGCGGATTCAGATAGCGAGGGGAAGCCGCGGGCGGCCGAAGCGTATGAGCGCTTACGAGAGCACTCGCGTGTTCCGTGGTGACCCCCGCAACGTTTACAGTCTGCCGAGCAGCCCTCAGTATCGTGGCCGAAGGTGCCGCACCACTTACAGTACGCCGTGGTGCACGCAGTCGCCATATGCCCGACTTCACCACAACGCGCGCACACCCGGCGCATGCCTCTCTACTCGCACATGACTTTGTGCCCCGCAATAGTGATGAAGTTGGGGACTGGGCGGCACATCTGAATTTTAACCACACGTACCCCGTTTAGCTTGGTCTGGCGAGTGGCTAGGGTGGCGAACGTAATGCCCTTCACTTTACTAAACTGGGCTAAAGCGTTGCTAAGGGCCTCGTCTGATAGAAAAGCGGGGTAACGGTTGATTGATTTGTGGGGTTTAACGTCCCAAAACCACCATATGATTATGAGAGACGCCGTAGTGGAGGGCTCCGGAAATTTTGACCACCTGGGGTTCTTTAACGTGCACCCAAATCTGAGCACACGGGCCTCGACATTTCCACCTCAAGCGGGGTAACGGTAAACGTTCACATATGTAACCGGCGGCCCGGCTGCCTCTACTGGCACCCTCACCCCGTTGACTTCAAATCCTTCCGCCACCATTAGCCTCGTCGCTTGGCCAGCATTGTGGGTGCATACAAGAAATTTCGCGCCCCCCATATGTTGCAGTACTAATAGCTGTCGTCACCAGCTGTCTCTTCAATTGCGTCAAATAACTCATCGATAGAGATATCGCCCTCGGGCGCAGAAAACATGAAACAATTCTCCCTCACCAGGAGTTCAAATGGCGTGGCTATTCTGGTGGGCGAACCCCGCAAGCCGCCGGTTGGGCGTGGCTCGTGGGTGACTTGTAACGTGCAGTCGAGCTGCACTCTGGTAGGAAGCGGCTCAGCTGAGGTGGGCGCCGCGCAGGTATTGGTGGTACCAGGTGGTACGCAGGGGGACTCTGGGACGGCGGGCGTGAACCGGGGACCTTGCACCTCCTCCTGGCATGGGGTAGGCGGGCTCCAGGCAGCAAGGCCCGAGACCCAGGGCCGGTGGTCGCGCATACAAGACGCCGGTGCCGCGTAGACTTCTTTTGTCGACTTGAACCCCTGGGGTCGACGAGCGCGTGACGTGACCCCGGGTCTCACGCGAAGACTCGAGAAGAGACAGCTAAATCGGCGAACGGAGCGTCGGCCGTCGGACTAATAGCGGTGAACAGAGCGTCGGCCTTCCATCAACAACTGACAAGCGGCGAAGCGCGTCGGCATTTATACTCTTGCCGTCGAATGTTCTAGCGTTAACGCTGGTGGTAGCGTAGGTTCCAGAACAATCTGTACCGTTCGCACAGTGGGCGTGATGTTATCGAAGTGATCTACTACAGTCCGGAACCTTCTCGAAAACTGCAGGCGCGGTTTGCGCTGAGAATCGTGTGGTGTTTTGGGACGATAACAAAAACTTGGGAAATGGAACGCGGCAATATGCAAGCGTTCGTGCGGGAGATTCCTCCCCCTGCACTAGGCGCAAAAGGAAGCGCAGTGCCAGCAGCCCACAGCGTATGGACACTGAAGAGAAAGCAAAGCGTCCCTGAGAACGCTGCTGTCTCAGTGCCGCGCGAGAGACCGACTCAGTGCCGCCTGACCAAAAAAAAGGAACACAAAGCAGACTGCAGTGATAACACGATACGTAAAGATGGTTGCACGACGTGAGAAAGGTACCAAATGCGACCGCAAAAGACAGTCTGCACAAGGTATTTCCGCTCAAGAAGCGGGAAATCAAAATCCCGTGCATCCTGAATTTTCAGTCTTACTTCTTCGAGAGCGTTTGACCAAACGGATTCGCAAATGCCGTAGTGTTTGTATAAAATACCTAAAATGCGAAAGAACGCGGCCGGCTGAATAGGAAAACCAGCGCTAAGCCTTCAGCTTGGAGAGCCAATGAAGAAATACCGGGATTAGGAGATGTTCAATGCTGCATCTGAAATGTCGTCATATTGACAAAATACACTCAGGCTGCGTGAAAGGCTATCTTCATCTGAGAAGTACAAGGTTATATCATCAGCGAAAGCTGTGACTTTCACGACACCGCTACCAGGAAGCGCAAGACCCCGGACACGTGAATCTACGTAAAGAGCACGCAAGTATGGTCAAGGCTGAGGATAAATAGCACAGGAAACAATGGGCATCCCTGACGAACCCCACGTGTTATGAAAAAGGCGGCACTTTCCCAGCCATCCAGAACTAGTGCACTTTTCAGGCCAGTGTATGTGTTTTTATTCGATTCCACTAACGAATGAGAAAAGCCGAAGGCTGTGAGCACATTAAGGATATACGCGTGCTCTAGTCTGTCAAACGCTTCTCCTGGTCCAAAGACACAAGGATACCACGTGCAGATCGCGACAGAGTATAGGCTATGATATCCCGTGTGGTAAATGACAAGCTGCGTATTTCTCGTCCAAGCACTGATAAAGTCTGGTGATGACCTACCAGGGTGTTCAACAGACCCCCCAAACGTTGAACGGCTACCACCGCGAATATCCTATAGTCAACGTTGAGGAGCCTGATAGGTCTCCAATCTTCAGGATTAACAGAGAAAGCATCACCCGTTGGAATAAGCACAATGCGTCCATCTCGAAAACTTGATGGAAAGACACCGTCCTCGTAGCATCGCCGGATAACCGCGGTAAAGGTAGCACCAATCTCATCCCAAAATGTCAAGTAAAACTCAACAGGAAAACCGTCTGGCCCTGGGGCCGTTCCACGTTTCATTGATTTCAGTGCCGCTTTTGCCTCTTGAGCCGAAGGACGGATGTGCAGACAATCCGCAGCTTCTTGAGGAATACGGGGCAAACTTCGAAACATTGGCGGTGTTTCATCACAGTTAGTCCGCATCGCCGAACACGACATTGCTTCAAAATGCGCCCAGAAAACAGATCGATCACGCGTAGGAAGCCGCTGTGCAGGTGGTATTTGTGCTGTCATAGAGACAGATGGCTGTGATTGCCAAAAAAAACGAATCTCTCGCGTAGCGCAGCACCTCGGGATGTGCACATCGGTTGTGTCTACAGCGCCATGCTGCTGCCACCAGGGATGAAGCAGCAGTCAAGCGCTGAAAGCGTTCACGCAGTTCACGCTGCTACACTCGCATTAGAGGATATGGCGTTTCGGCGCGCAAAGCAATGCGTAACTTCATCGCAGTGTCAGCAAGCTCTTCAGAAACGCGTTGACGAAGCGAACGCCCCTCCACTGCGCAGTGCAGGCGCCACTGTGTTTTAAGCACATCCCAATCTTCAGGACCAGACGCCGTGAGGGACACACGTATTGCGCGTGACAAATCTGATCTTGAGCGTGCGTCCTACAGGACGCGAACACCATGACGCCATGGCTTTTTCGAAAACGAAAATGGACCTTCGAGCTTCAAGACAATAGGCCGATGATCAGATACGTACACAGAAGAAGGTGGGAAGGACGTAACGCATAAATCGGAGAGAAACGCCTCTAACGCTCGTGGGATATAAGCCCGGTCGAGCCTGCTTGAGGATCGTCCGCGTCACCATGTCTTAAAAAGGTATTTCCGTGCACCACATTGTGCGCATCCAGTAATGAAAAGTGGTGGACAAGGCGTCACAGCTCGCATGAATTTCAAGCAGACCGGCCCCTGCCAAGACCTTGTACATCGGTTTGCGTATTTAGAACGCAGTTGAAGTCGCCAATCAGAATGACATCACGACCATCAAGAAAAAACACATCGAGGTCTCTAAAAAAGTCATAAGACTGTCCAGCTTGCGCTGGCCCATACACACACAGTATCCGTAATCTGAAAGAAAAGTAGCTACAGTCTACAGCCAAAACCCTGCCCGCGGCATCGTAAAAAGCATGATGATCCCACAATGGAGCTCGATTGAAAATAATAGTACCTACACCCGTACAACGAGATGTAGCGAAAGAGAAACAACAATCTAGGTTGAACTTTCGTTTAAAAGCAAGCACGTCGGATAGCGAGAAGAAATTTGTTTCTTAGAGGCACAGAACATCACAATTTGCAGCGTGGGCGACACTAATAACTTCAGCCTGCTTTGCCGGACTGCGAAAACCCTGAACGTTCAATGAAATATTATGCAGCGTAGTAGCCATAATAAAAAAATTACGGCATATTCACGGGGTTAATGATGATGAATGGGCGAAGCTCCGGAGGGATTCATCGGTAAACTGTGAATCTTCCGTGTAATTCGCCCAGTCGATCATCATGTAAAGACGTGAGAAACGCTGTGTGTGTATATACACAAATCCACTTTTATTTGTTCTTAGACGATGGATGGCTTGCGATGTCCCTTGCCTCGCGCGCTCGCACATCGGGATTCTGTCTGCGAGCGCGCGCTGCTGCCGCCTTGCGCTCTCTGCGCTGTGCAGCCTTATCCATCCGGCGACTCCGAGCGCGCGCCAACAGCGAACGGATTTTATTACAACGCTCCCCCTAGCGTACGTCGCCGCACTAAATCGAACGATTGCCTTCAACCAATGACACGCGCCATATGTGACATCATTCATATTTTATAAGATCTCGCGTCTTTCATCAACTACAAGTACCGCTTTCTAGTTTATAACATCTTGCGTGTTTTCATCATCAGCTACAAGTACCACCATCTAGTAAACACTACAAGAACTAAACGAGAGGTGGCTACATACAGGAGACGGTACCGCCATCTAGTGAACACTGCAAGAACTAAACTAGAGGTGGCTACATACAGGGGACGGTACCGCCATCTAGTGAACACTGCAAGAACTAAACTAGAGGTGGCTACATACAGGCTACAGGGGACGCACAGCCCACGCCCTAAGGAGCTTCGCCCCTAAAAGTAAAGACTAACTGGACGCAAAGTTCTAGACGGTATCCTGGAAAGTGTCCACGGGACACTTCCTCAACCAAATTACAACGCACTGTTCGACCCTCCAGATGAGAGTCGAGGTTTTTTAGGTACCATTGCGATATACCACGGCCATCACTGCGTTCATCGGAGAGAGAGCTGGAAGTGTGCCCTCGCTTTGTTTCACGTGGAGCTCCCATGTCGACGACAAAGTCAACAAAGCTAGACAGTCCGATGTTACTGTCAAGCCCCAGGCTGAAGCCGTCTTCCGAAAACGTGTCCTGTCAAGGTAGGCACTGAGCCGCCGGCAAGCTTGGATCCACATCCTTGATGCTGGCAGCACTGGCCACGTCTCGGCAGGCCGCTGTAGGCACCCTTTGTTTAGGCGATTTTTTACGTGTACGACGCGATGTCGAAATGGTCGGAGCGGCCGCAACAGAAGAGGCTGTGGTATTTTCGCCACTGTTTTCCGAAATAACAGGGGTCGTAGGGTCAACTCCAACAGCAGCAGCCTGAGAACTGGGGTAATTTCCGCACTGAACATCAAGTGGCGTCAGAGAAGAAACGGCGACATCGTTTGCAGGACAGTGCGTTGTGTCTTTCGAAGCGCACGGTTCCTGGACCAGCGGGGAGGCCGACGCGCCAAGCGTCGCATCGACAATCGCGCTTTCGTTGTGTGCTTCGTTTAAAGGAACTTGTAGGGGTGAGGCCAGCACAGCGTCGGTGACCTCCTCTGCGTCCCCCGAGTTGGTAGTTGGTTTCGTTGCCGGTATCAGTGATGGAAAGGCACCAGCGGCAGCGTCTGAGTAAGAGTGACGGACAGAGCAAACCACAGTTGGGTGGCCGTCCCCGCAGCCTCGACGCTGGCGGTCACATCCTTCACTAACGTGACCGTGCACACCGCAGCAACCATAATACGGTGTTGTGCACAGGACTCGTAGATGGTCCCCTGAGCCGCATCTTCGACATACACGCTGGAGACCACGGTAGTCGAACGTAGCACGGTGACCGGAGATGCGCAGGTAGTTCGGCACAGGATTAGCGGCGTTCATCTCCATTCGAACATACCGCGTTCCAGTGAGTACGCCGCGTCGCCCGCTCATCAAACCACTGGTGACAGTGAGCACCTTGCCATATGGAGATAATGCTTGGACGAGAACTTCATTTGAGACGAACGATGGCAGGAACAAGCAGACGATGTTGGTCACTTGTGGGCCAACGGGAATGACTTGAACACGCTCGCCACCAATCACGAGGCAGCTAGCATTGACAATTAGAGACATGCAGGCCATGCTCTTCACAATGACTTGGAAGTTTCGAGCTCCCTGATGCTGCACGAAGTATACCTCTGAGAGGCCGACTATTAAGGCCATCCAATCAACGACGGTCTCGGCACTAGTCCCCGTAGGACAACAACGTCGAAGATCAGCGCCTTCGAAGGTGTCCAAGACGCGACTCGCACCATAACTCCTTCTGACGGACACCCCTGACGTAGAACGACCAGGGACGTCCTTAGCACTTGCAAATCGAGCAAAGCTCCTTATAGCGGCACCCGTTCGTCCCTCATAGCTGTTGTAGTCTGTATCAAGTATAACATTTTGACCTCCAAGGTGGTGCCAGTGAGAGATTTCTGCAGTGCGTTGTTGAACAATAAAAATAGTGCTCGATGTACATGCCAATAGCTGATAATGGAGAATGAGAGACAGGTGCATTTGGCTTTTATTTAATGCGCACGCTACGATTCCCATTAGCAGCCATTGCCATGTACATTGAGCACTATCTGAAAAGAAAGAGTTGCTACGTTATACTCGCTTGGTGCAACCTCCTTAGTTTTAGAAAGGTTTAGCGAGCGTAGAGCCGCAGTGCCATGAATACAATGAACTCGTATATACCATGAATGAACTCGAGGTGGTTAAATGTAGGAAGTAGAAACGAAGTGCAAGCCGTAAGAAAGTGTGCGTGTGCCACCTCTCATTCAGTTCTTGTAATGTCCACTGGATGGCGGTGCTTTTATATGGGGAATACATGTTGAAAAGATGCGAGATGGTGGTACTTGGAGTGTTGAATATGGACGAACGGACACACAGACAGATGCATGGATGGACGCATGAACGGACGCAGGGGCGGATACATGGAAGAACACAGGGATGGCTGCACGAACAGACTCACGCACGGACGGGCGGATGGACGCATGGACGGTCACACAGACGAACGCATGGACGGATGGAAGCTAGAACGAATGGACGGACGAATGCTTCGCTCCACTCTCCATCTTTCACTCCGTGGACATGCTGCCAATTTTTTTTTTTTTGCTCGGATATCACTCTGCTTTGTGCTTATTCGAACAAGCAAGCTCTATGGTTTCAGTGGAGACGCCATTTTTGGCGGTGAGTGAACTTTTAGACAACTTTTTGGACTTTAATGTTGCGACGCGGCAAGCGTCCCCCCTAACCCTAACCACGCCTAGGGTTGGCGAGGAGTACGGCTGTTAGACGTAGCCAAGGGCTCGTCCAGAAGTGGCAGCTGCTGGATCATCCTCCGTACGTCCTAGCCGAACACCAGGTTCGGAAAATGCCTCCCACCAAAACCGTGAAGAGAATGAAAGTAAGCGCGGAGATCTTCGATGAACCAGGATGATTACCGCCATGGGACGCCGAAGACAGACGACTCCGCCGAACGAGGAGCTGGCAACTGGGACGGTCGAGCACAACAACCAACTGAAGCTCCCCAGGGGCTCCAAAATGAGTCAATCGGCGTTACACCGTGTGGTATCCGCTTCCAGGCTACCACGCCTGCCCTAGGACCGGATCAGGGTAATCATGAGACCAAGAGGAGGATTGGACGTAGCCAGAGTTGACCTTGTTCTGCTGGCGAGAGCCACCATCATGGCCGCCCAGATCACCGACAAACAAGCACAGGAGGACACGATCTGCCTTAACAACATGCAAAACATCATTGTTATTTCTACGCCACACCAAAATGACGTAGATCAAGCGTGAACGTGCACAAACTGCACACAAACCAAGGCTCGTTTGAAGTTGCCGCATACGTGGCTGCGCCCGATATCACATGCAAGAGCGTCATCAAGAACATTGACCTCTCCCTTGATGATCCAACGCTCAAACACATGATTGTGCACGACCGAAATCCCACTGCCATCGAGGCAAGACGCATTAAAAAAATGGCAGCATATTCACGGAGTGAATGATGGGGAGTGGGGCGAAGCATTCGTCCGTCCATTCGTTCTTGCTTCCGTCCATTCCTGCGTACGTCTGTGTAACCGTCCATGCGTCCATCCACCCGTCCGTGCGTGCATCCGTGCGTGCACCCGTCCCTGCGTTCGTCCATGCATCCACGCCTACGTCCGTTCATGCGTCCATCCATGCATCTGTCTGTGTGTCAGTTCGCCCACCTATTCAGCACTCCAAGTACCACCATCTCGCATCTTTTCATCATACATTCTCCATATAGAAGCACCGCCATCCAGCGGACATTTCAAGGACTAAACGGGAGGTGGCACATGCACACTTTCTTACGGCTTGCGCTTCGGGTTTACTTCCCACCTTTAACCACCTCGAGCTCATGGTATATACTAGTTCACTGTATTCATGGCTATGCGGCCTAATGCTCGGTAAATCTTTCTAAAAGCAAGGAGGTTACACTCAGCGAGTATAACGTAGCAACCCTTTCTTGTCAGATCGTGCTCAATGTACATGCCAATAGCTGCTAATGGGGATTGCAGCGTGCGCGTTACCTAAAGGCCAAATGCTCCTGTCTCTCATTCCCCCTTAGCAGCCATTACCATGTGCGTTGAGCACTATCTTTTATTGTTCAACAACGCACAGAAGAAATCTCTCACCAGAACCACCTTGGAGGTCAAAATCGTAAGGACCGCTATTTCGAGTATGTGCCACTGGTGGTTACGTACTACGAGGGACGCACAAGCCACGCCATAAGGAGCTTCGCCCCTAAAAGTGGCAGATCCCACGTACAGGGGGAATTGATAATATGCGAAGTACGAATGATAAATGTTGATATGTCACTTTAAAATGAGCACAACGTTACGAGGTGGAGGTAAATGATGCCGTACATGACTTCCGTGTTATGATTGTCATGTTTGGATGTGACATTTACCTTCGTCTTCTATTCACGTCACGTGATACCAAATTTAGTAAATGAGAAACTAGCGAAGCGGCCATGAGCACACTATCAGCGTGGTATGTTGGCATGTTCTTACATGACACGCATGTCAGGATTATCATGTTTGCACCAGTCATATATTGATGTCACGTCATATATCATCCATTGACGTCACGTAACACCGAATTTGGTATATTCGGAGCTAGCAAAATGGCCGCGAGCGCATTGTGAAGGGCCCAATATAATAATTTAGCGTTGACGTAAGCATAGCGATGCCACGTTAGCAAAACGCGAGCACTCTGTAGTCTGACGCCACGCGCGACCAGCGCGACCAGCGTCCGTCGGCCCAGCCCGACCGACACCGGCGCAAAATGCGACATGCTGCGTTTCGCGCCAATTCCTTACCCGGACAACACTGAGTCTCCCTCTTTTCGTGACGGAGGGACGCCGGACGCGCTGAAACGCGCATGCGTCAAAGCAACGCAGCGCAGCGCGTGCCTGCGAGTATATGGCAGGACCGGTGCCTGGCGTGGCAACGCCGGCGTGACGCGACGAAATGAACGCCGGTGAGCACGCGCGTCGCGTCACGTCGAAATGTATTGGCGCCTCAACTGTGGCATGTAGTCATTTTCTCATATGAGATGCATCTTATGATTATCATGTATGTACCAGTCCCATAGCTTCGTCATCCATTGGCGTCACGTAATACCAAATTTAGCACACATTAAGCTAGCGAAATGGCCGTAAGCGCATCATCAACGTGGCATATAGGCATGTTGTGACACGACACGCATGTCGTGAATATGTTTGGTTGTGTCATTTACCTGCGTCGTTCGTTCGCGTCACGTAATACCGAATTTGGTAAATGTGAAGCTAGCGAAACAGCCGCGAGCACATCATAAGTGTAGCATGTGGTCATGTTGTTACATGACAGGCATATAATTTTTTCACATTTGCAAAAGTATAATAATTTCGACATTCATTGGCGTCCCGTAGTACCACATTTAGTATAAGTGAAGCTAGCGAAATGGCCGCCAGCGCATCATGAGCGGGGCATGTAGTCATGTTGTTACATGACACGCATCTCATGGTAATCTTGTTTGCACTAGTCACATACCTTTGTCATCTATTCGCGAGCTGTAACCCCAAATTCGGTATATGTGACGCTAGCGAAACGGCCGCGAGCGCATCATGAGCGTGGCATGTTGTCATGTTGGTATATGAGACAAATGTCATGATTTGTATGTTAGGGTCTGCCGATTGTTTTCTCCGTGAAATCTTGCTATACCATACCAGTTTTTCAACATGCCATGTGAACAAAACCACCGCAAGAGCTGCAGGACCACAAAATTTAATTCATGACATTCATGACATACATGTCATGATTTTCATGTTATGAGTAGTCAAATATGTTTTTCATACAGTCATGTTATGTCATACCAAGTTCGGTATCGATACCATTCCCGAAACGGCCAGGAGAGCTAAGAGTCGTAGGTGGCTAGCTAGCTAGCTAGCTACCTAGCTAGCCACCTACGACTCTTAGTCATATCTAACTCGCTAGCTAGCTAGCTAGCTAGCTAGCTAGATAGATAGATAGATAGATATATGGATAGATAGATAGATAGATAGATAGATACGCTCAAAGTCGCGAAAGATCGCTATGGGATGCTTCGCATTTAAAAGACGAAAGTTGTCGCAATCCTCTTTGACGGTTAGCGCGTTCCGAGCACAGTGATGTGCGGAACCACTATGGTTCCCTACTCGCTCTACAAGCGACAAGTCGATGTTTGCAGAACGTGCGGAAGAGCCGGCCATCATGCCGATGTTTGCTGGCACACAAACGCAACGAGCAAAAAATGTCACAACTGCAGTCAAACGCTGCAAGAAGACGGCGTGCATCACTGCGAGCCGAAATGCAAGCTTTGACATGGCAATCACCCCACCGGAGATCACGAATGCAAAAGACGCTTCCACGTTGCATACATAGGGAGAAAAAGAAGAAGACGCAGAAAGCAAGAGTGGCAAGCACAACAACGTCAAGACGCACCAACATCTGTCAAGTGGAAGGAACCCTGCCACAACCAGGTGCTGGGACGGGATAACGCCTCGAGCATGCACCACCGTTCTCCATCCAGGGCAGATCCCGATCCAGGGGGCGTTCCCGATCCAGAGGGCGTTTTTGATCCAGAGGGCGTTTTCGATCCAGAGAGCGTTCTCATTCCGGAGGGCGCCCCTCGGCTCCGTCGGGATTCGACAACCACCTGTCATCTCGGGAGTGCTCCAGATCACGATGGAGAACGAGACCAGCACCCATGCAGCAGCAGCCGAACAATGGCTCCTGGGCCAGCAGGGTTGAAGGTGCATCACGAAGCACAAGTGGCCAGCTCAAAGGCAAGGCACAGCCAGAGCATGCTCCCGATCCTCGCATTCTAGCGCTAGAACAAGAAAACAGGGCCCTCAAGAAGGAGGTTGAAGAGCTCCGGGCCTCAATGGCTAGAATGAATGCAAAACTTTATTACAAATATTTTTACGGTGAAGGTGGAGCCCTCAGTCCAGGGAGCAGCAACAGAATTAACCTATCAAGCTCACCAGGACCACCGACAACACGCTTACAACAAACGATCCACAACACACACAAATGCAAAGCCGTAGAGAGCGACAGGGCCATGACAGAGGAGATCTAGATGGTCTCGAGCGATAAAGAAGCCCCACTGACAAACGCCGAGTACACGATTACTAAACTGAACGACAAAATTGACACGTTGGCGAACACGCTTGCCAAGTTTATGGAAACCTTTAACTTACACTGACTAAGGTGACCAGAGGTTTGTGAGCCTGGAGAAGATGGTAGCCAACCCACCCGTGGCGGCTGCTGCTCAGAACCTAAGCGTGGACAAACCAGTGGTTATGGCAAGGGTGCCGAGCATAACTTCTAGAGTTAAAGTCTGACCAGTCAAAGCACGCAATCTCGCGGAGGTAACGAGCCGCGACGCACAAAAGCTACCAAGCCAAAATGGCCGCTGACCGTAACGAGATTCAGATCTGGCAGTAGAACTGTAACTCACTTCAGAAATGCAAAGCGCCGCTAACACAACTATTGCTAACCTGTAAAAAAAGCGGCACACAATATTGCGACATGAATGTGGAAAAAGCAAACCAGCTAAAATTAGCATTGGCATACCGGGGTACAGAGTTGCCAGGCTAGCCCTGCACCCCGAGCAGAACAAGACGCGAAGAGTAGCTACCTTCATCCGGAAGGACATAATGTTCGCCGAAAGGGACGCCACCGTATACAAAAAAGGCTTGGAAACGGTCCTGGGGGAAATTTTACAACACAAGGCTGTTAAAAGAAGCATCTTTGTGCTCAATGTTTACAGTCCTCCATCAGATAAGAAAAGAGACTTTAACAGACTGCTTACCTCCGCGGTAAAAATGGCGAGTTACAATCCGCCTATAGTAGCGGGCGATTTTAACGCCAGGAGCACCGAGTGGGTATACCTAAAAAGCGAAGGCAAAGGCACCAAGTTAGTAGAAAGCGTGAATGCGGTAGACCTGCAGCTTATAAACAACCTGGCCCTCCCTTCAAGAAGTAATCCGGTACAGTGGGACTTAATGCTTGACTTAACCTTCACCAAGAACGTCAGAGCTTCCTGGGATAACCCCGGCGAGGACCTAGGTAGCGAACACTGCGTCCTGGAAGTTACAGTTGAGAACGAGGTGAAAGCTCCAAAAAAAAATTCAAAATCACAGACTGGGACCACTTCCGTAAAATAAGGGAGCAGAAGGGCAGTGCAGAACTATCATATGAAGCCCTCTTAAGTTAATTGGCAATGACAGTGACTGAGGCCACTAAAGAAGTCGAGACTGATCAATTCATCCAGGCCATGGACTCCCACCTGGCCAGTTTGCTGCAGAAAAAGCATGACCTAAATGGAGCATGGCGTAAAAAAAAGCTCAAAAGACACGCGCAAAAATCACGGACCTTGGCCGCGAAATCAAATCTCACGCGAAAACGCTCTGCGCCCAGCAGTAGAACAACACATGTGATGACGAATCAGGTGGCAAAATGCGGAGGGGAATCAAATGGGGGCTGCTCAAACACCTTATGGCGGACAGCGACTAACTCAGCAAAGGCGGCACCCAGCTGCAAATTGAACGATTGGTCAACAAGTACGCCCAGGATAGTGGTGTATCCCAAGCTCTCCTCAAAACGCTAGGCCAAAAATATCTTCCACTGGAAAGGAAAGCAGTGGCCCGGGAAAACAAAAATACCTCATACGAAGGTCGACCGCAAGAAAAGCTAGACGAACCATTCAGTGAAGCTGAAATACGGTACGCTCTACAGCAATTCAATGGCAGATTGGCGCCAGGGCCAGATGGCATCCATAATAAACTGCTGCGGAATTTAGACGATAAAGCAACTGTAATCATTACTAAGATAAATGAGGCATGCGAAACGGGTACCGTGCCACAAGGATGCCGTAGGGCCAACGTTTCGCTCATCCCGAAACCTGGAAAACCACTGAGCATTGATAACTTAAGGCCCATATCACTGACATCTTGCGTTGGAAAAGTAGATGAGCATGCAGTACTCAACCGTATCATGGGCCACACTGAGAGCAATGGGCTCTTTCGACACAAAATTATTAGCTTCCGCAGGGCACTGTCACACAGGACGCCATGTTGATGTTAAGAGAACACATATGTTACGGGGTCCTCCACACGCCCAAAGCTATATTAGCCCTGGACCTCGCCAAGGCCTTTGACACCGTAAAACATCAACACATACTGAGTGAAATATCGTACATAAACTTAGGCGAGAAAATCTACAACTACATTAAAGCTTTTCTGGCGAACAGAACCACCACCATACGCTTCGGAGAGCAATGTGGCGAACCCGAACAACTCGGAAATATCGGCACCCCACGAGGTTCAATGCTCTCGCCATTTATCTTTAATGTGGCGATGCACAGTTTGTCGGAGAAGCTCGAACAAACCCCCTCCGTGCACGATGCCATATACGCGGATGGTATTACCATATGGGTCCCATGTGGCCACTCATATGGTGCCTTGGAAGGAATCCTTCAACAAACACTGACTACCACCGAAGAATTTCTTAAGCCAACTGGACTCACACTCACCCTCAGTAAATCTACTCTAATGCTCTTTCACCCTCGACAAAATTCGAACGAAGAGGAGCAGCAAGTATTGCTCAAAGCTGAGAACAACCAAACGATACCGCAAGTATATACGGTCAAGGTACTAGGGCTAACGTTAAGCGCCAAGAAGGGCCACAACAAGAAAGCACTCAAGCGCCTTGAAAAAAAAAAAGCATGAACAATTTTGCAAGAGGCATTGCTGGAATCACCAACAGAAGAGCAGGCCTCCCAGAAGACAACATCATGAAGGCGTATTGCGCGTTTCTCGTAAGTCACGTTGCATACGCGTTCCCGTTTCTGAAACATACGAAGGCTGAAATCAAAAAGCCCGACTCCATGCTCCTCAAGATGCGGCGCTAGGGCTCGGCCTTACTGTCCCATCGTGGGAGCGGCCCGCCGTGTGCTAGGGCGCACGCCTTCGGACTTGTCAATAAAGTTTTTCCAAACCAAACCAATGCTCCTCAAGGTACTGAAAACGGTACTCGGCTTGCGCAATAGCACAAGTAGCAATAAACTCGAGCAACTAGGTCTGCACAACACAGCCGAAGAAAGGCTCGAGGCTCAGATTGTGGCACTGATCACATGCCTGTCGTTGACGCAAGCAGGCCATCTCATCCTACGAGATGCAGGCATTTTCCCAATTTTTCAACCAGAGAAAAGAACCCAACTAGGTAATGACTTGAGGATACACATTAGGGTTGAGCCAATCCCTCGCAACGTTCACGCAATATTAACAAAGGCTGAAGGAAGGACAGAGCTAAAGCGCTCATAAACAATGCAAAAAAAGACAACACGCACGTGCTATTCGTAGATGTCGCCCGCTACTACGGCAGGGAGGCGTTTGCCATAGTGGTAGTTGATATAGACGGAAACTTCATAAACGCGGCAACCATCCGAACAAGCCATGTCCACTAAGCAGAGTAAATGGCGATTGCGCTACCTTTGCACAGCTGCCAAGCCTACTCCAAAATATAACAGACTCCAAGACGGCGGCACGAACTTTCGTGGCTGACCTAGTAGCTAGAAGCACTGAAAAACTCACCACCAACGCAATAAGAGAGTACGAGAGCAAAGAAACCCTTATTAAAGAAGAGAAAGCTCAAATCTACGTATCTTGGTTCCCAGCCCACATGGGACCGCTACCGGGACTCGACCACTGCAATCCCGACAATGAGGTCAACCGCCTGGCGCGTGTGCTGACACGCCGCGCCGCGGACAATGACCCCTCGACGAGTGAGTGCTATGAGAATCTCTGCAGCCAATACAAAGTACTCACATACCACGACATCACTTCACATTACCGGGGACAAAGACGTGCCTTCCCAGCACCGCACCCAAAACTTTACAAAGCACAAGCTCTAATTTCAAAAAGATTGCAAACACGTACGTCCATAACACCATCCACTTTACGCAGGGTCGACATGACACACCACCCACATGTTACCTTTGCAACCATTCCTATTGCAATTTCGAACGCATGCTTTGGCTGCGCCCTACCCACAGCGCAGCACAACTAAACACCCAAGAGGCTTGGCAGGAAGCCCTCAAGAGCAACAAATACAAGCAGCAACTACAGGCTGGTCCAGAGGGCCCGGGACATCGCTACAAGCCTTCGGCTGCCAGCGCTATCCTGGGCGGAACCTCCAGGTTGAATTGAGGGTCGGAATGGCCCTTTCACAGCCTCCTCCGGATATGTCAATCTCTCTCTCTGCGTTCATTTCGTCGGGTCACGCCAGCGTTCCCACTACAGACGCTGGTCCTGCCATATACTCACATGTGCGCGCCGCGCTGCGTTGTTTTGACGCACGAGCGTCTCAGCGCGTCCAGCGTTCCTCCGTCACGGAAAGAGGGAGACTCAGTACTGTCTGGGTTAGGCATTGATGAGAAACACAGCATGTCGCACTTTGCGCCGGTTGCCGTCGGGCTGCGCCGACGGACGCTGGTTGCACTGGTCGCACCTAGCGTCAGACTATAGAGTTCTCGCATTTTGCTAACGTAGCGTTGCAGTGCCCAGTGTATATGTGCGTCAACGCTACATTGGAGTATATTTGGCCCTTTATGATGCGCTGGCAGTCATTTCGCTATTTCCACATATAGAAAATTTGGCGTTACGTGACGTTGATGGATAACAAAAGTATATGACTGTTGCAAACATGATAATGCTGACAAGCGTGCCATTTAAAAAAATGAAAACATACCACGCTC